>NC_090744.1:33064936-33072436 GCF_036898095.1 Palaemon carinicauda
CCTATGTCCATAAAAACATTATTTTATTTTTTTTTATGCTATAAGCATTTGTTTAGCTATAGAGATATAACTCTTTTGATGAGTGTTATTCATTTAGTTATTGTTAACCATATCATGCTATTGAAGTAGCTTACTTCGTCTCTACATCCATGTACTCATTATAATACATAAGGGAAAAGAAGGGGTATGAATATGATATTTTTTCCGTTTAATTTTCCTTGAATATAGAGTTTTTTTTTATCTCGATGCTTATTCACTTGCATTTTATGGATTCCACGTTTCACACATAAAATTTTATCTTCCCGAAAAGGAGAGACTCCAACAGGATTTTTATTGCTGATTTTTGGATTAAATTTTCACATTTTAAATCTTGAGAAGTCATATTTTCCACCTCATATCAGTTCTCTAATTTATCATAGTATAAGAACCTCTTTTATCCCCTAGAATTCATCACCTCTAATTTTTTTCCCATTAGAGGATATAATCATCGCTGGAATACCTGGCATCAATATATTCTCTTGCTGTATAAAAAAAGAAAAAAAAAATAGTTTTAAATATTCATATTAATGTTCTGCATCCCAAATATCATACCTGAACAAACATGTATATTAAAGGGAATACTTTTTCCCAAATTATTTAAGAAAAAATTTCGAATAATAGGATATTTTCTAATTGTAAAATAATTTATATTCTCATGTTGTTGACAATGATACATTTGGAAAAGAGAGAAAAACTTCCAATAATCATAGCTATGGGATTTTAAGGAGAGACGTCATAATGGCTATTTAGATAATGATTGTACCAATTTTCCTACAAGGGTAGCAGTACAGACACAACATGAACGATTTATGCCAAGGAAGAGGATTTCGCTTCTACGCATCCACGACTCATGTTCTTTCCTGCATCAGAAAGACTTTCAACGCAGTGGCTTTGACTCTAATATTTTTGCCACACTTATGGTGAGCTACTACACAACATAAATTATGTAAAATCTACTTTACTGTCCTATTCACTTAATAAATGATTTAATCTAAAAAAAAAAAAATAAAAAAAAAAAAACAGGAAACAGTAACAGCGAGCGAAAATAATAGCCAGCAAACAATAACAATAACTATATTTAAGATTTAACATAAGTATTTAAAATTCTTTAGAAAATTCACAAAACGCCAACAGTCCAGCAAATTCATAGTGAAAAAAAAAATCCTATGGTCCTATACTCAAGGCCTTGGTTTTATAACTGTCTCTGACGTGAGACACAGATGATGGCAAAACTCAGCTCCGAATATTGAAGGATTTTCCAAGTTGTAGTTTTAGATATAAAAGATGATAAAGAGGAACACAACTTCAAATGATATACGATATCCAAAGGTTTCATTGTCATCTAATTTATGAGAAGTGTAGAAATAACGGAAAAAATCTAGCAACATCAAAGTTGGTGTCTTAAAAATTTCTCCAAGATAGAAATGAGTTTTATAATAGTTAAGGACGGATGTTAAAACAATAAATAAGATTCTGCTCATGATAATAGGTGAAAGTTGTTTAATCATCTTTTTAATATAGGAAAGTCTGATGACTGAGAAACTAAAACGTATCTTCATTATTCTTTCAGAAACTAAACTACTCTCACCCTTCATTTACACCACGCAAGGGAAATAAAATTTGAATAACCTGTTACGAGCAAAAAGCTCACAAATATTATTCAAGGATATTATTTATCAATTGCTCGGTTTAATTAACTGATCCCAAGTATAGTTATTACTAGAGAGTCGACCTATATAAAAAAACGAATACATACACACAC
Organism: Palaemon carinicauda; assembly: GCF_036898095.1. Taxonomy (NCBI): domain Eukaryota; kingdom Metazoa; phylum Arthropoda; class Malacostraca; order Decapoda; family Palaemonidae; genus Palaemon; species Palaemon carinicauda. The sequence goes on from NC_090744.1 coordinate 33,066,738, forward strand.
ACAGACACACACACACACACACACATATATATATATATATAGGCTATATATAAATATATATATATATATATATATATATATATATAAATATAAATATAAATATAAATATAAATATATATATATATATATATATATATATATATATATATATATATATATATATATATATATATATATATATATATATATATATATATATATATATATATATATATATATATATATATATATATATATATATATATATATATATATATATATATATATATATATATATATATATATATATATATATATATATATATATATATAGTATATATATATATATATATATATATATATATATATATATATATATATATATATGCATGTGTATGTTACTGGACAGCTATACGGTATTTTAAAATGCTGGAATTGCTACCTTACCTCTGATTCGTTTTCAGTGATTGTATATATATATATATATATATATATATATATATATATATATATATATATATATATATATATATATATATATATATATGTATATGTATGCTTATAAGTCACTAAATAGCGTGTGACAATATATTCAGCCAAGGCCACAGGAAAAATAAAAGAAGGCGTACCGAGCGCTTTCGTGTTATTTCAACACATTTTCCAGGTACAATGCTAAAAACACAGAGAACATCTATGAAAGTAAACAATAAAAAAATGAAAAAATTGAAAACAAGTATTCAAAGTCCGGTTAAAACTAGTACAGCAGATACAGAGCAGTTCAACGGGTGATTAAAAAGAAACAATCTTACAAATCTCGTTAATAACAAATGGGTCCAGTTTGTACATACCCTGGCTTACATTCATTAAGTCAAATATCACAGTGACTTAATGAATGTAAGCCAGGGTATGTACAAACTGGACCCATTTTTTATTAACGAGATTTGTAAGATTGTTTCTTTTTAATCACCTGTTGAACTGCTCTGTATCTGCTGTACTAGTTTTAACCGGACTTTGAATACTTGTTTTAAATTTTTTCAGTTTTTTTATTGTTTACTCTCTTAGATTTTCTCTGTGTTTTTAGCATTGTACCTCGAAAATGTATTGAAATAACACGAAAGCGCTCAGTACGCCTTCTTTTATTTTTCCTGTGGCCTTGGCTGAATATATATATATATATATATATATATATATATATATATATATATATATATATATATATATATATATATATATATACAAACCTATCCTGTGAGAAAAAATATGATATTTTATTTTAATTCTTAGTAATTCAATAATGTGTAAACATTTATAAAATGAATAAACAATGCAAGCATATACATTCTGCTTATATAATCAGCATATAATAAATCTCCCAATTTCGTCCTAAGAGTTTGCATACTTCTCTCCTAAATGCTAACATCCTCTTACTCAGGAAAACAAATTGATTCACGATGGACAATTTGTGGCTCTGACACAGACAGAGCAGGTGCTGGAACGGAAAAGACTCCTATTCTCTATATAACCTCACGATACCCTTCAAGAAGACGATATTATTTCCTCTGTTATTTAGTGTGCATGAAAAAAAAAATGACATTAACCTACTAAAAAAACCAATGATTCTTCTGAAGCAGTAAATAATTTTCAACGGTTCAAAAACAATTAAATGGGTAATGTTTCTGGTGCTGAGCTTTTGAGGGTGGAAAATAGAAAATTAAAACTACCAATTCAAAGCTTAATTAACCTTTGTTTTACATAGGACTTTGATATAAGAGATTACTCGTAACACTGCCTATTTAAAAGGGGCAAGTAACCGTCCAACAAAATAAAATAACCAAAACACTATCACATGCAAAATGGGAGAGATACCCTTTCTAATAATAATAATATCTCAGTAGGACCCTCCTTCACACAAGTAGAGTTGAATACTATTGCTGCATCGGCAGAATTCAATTTCTTGTCCAATTTCTATATTTTACGGACAATTCTCTTTTCTGGGTTGCTACATTCAGCTACCAAGTCGGCGAAGTTCATCAGGTGGGTGAAGAATACAAATCAGGTTAAGACTCAATGTAATTGACACAAGTACAAGTAATACTCGAAAATTACATCAGGGCAAAGTCAGGAGTAAATTGCAACGCGCTTCAGAACTGGTTGTTCCGTCTTCAGACGAGAAGTGAGGCTGTGGCCGGATCTGGGGCCTTATATATCCTGGCGCTGGTTCGTAGAAAGGGGCCTCAAATTTTGATTGGTCGAGCGGAGGTTATAGGCTCAGGTGGCTGAGGTACGACGAGCTCAGCCTGGCCTTCCAGGCTGAGAGGTAGGAAGGAATCCTGAATCCTGATTGGTCAGGACGCGCGTGGAGCCAGCCAAAAAGTCAGGCAAGCTCCTCTCTCGCCCGGTGGACTGGGCTGAGAGAGGTAGCCGAGCTCCCTGATTGGCTGAGGCGCGCGCCGAGACGGGCTGAAAGTCAGGCAGCCCGTTCCTACGCTCAGCAGACTGGAATTCCGGACCATGCTCGCTGCCGAAATCGGCGCTCGGCCAGACGATTTCTTCATTTGTAGGAGTGTCAGGATCGGAGTTGTCATCATTCTGGGGGTCCTGTTCTTGGTTCCTAGCGTTGATGCGATGACTGGATGGCAGGAGAAACATCTCTTGAGTCGTATTCAATGCTGGTTTCTCTTTCTGGATGAACAGGGCTTCCAATATTCGTAAGCGCCTGCTGTCTGGGGTGCTGCCGATAATTTTGGTATTAGCGACGATGTCTGCCCGACTAATTTAGGTGTTATGTCGCTCTAGGGCGTGATTCCTTATAGCACCTTGTTGGACGTACTCTTTGCCAACTTTTACATGGGAGTAGTAGAGGAAAGGGTATTCTCCAAAGTCGAGTGCCCCCTCGCTTACTTCCGTTACATTGATGATATCTTCGTCAAGGCTACTTACAACAAAGCCATCGAGAACTTAAGGAGGACCTTTGACGACAACAGTGTCCTCCACTTCATCCTTGAAAACAGCGTCAACAACAGCCTCCTGTTCCTGGACGTCTTGATTTCATCTACTAACGAGGGATTTCACACCACTGTCTACACCAAGCCTACAAATCTCGGCATGTGTCTGAATGGCGAGAGTGAATGCCCTGCCCGCTACAGGACCTCGACCATCAAGGCCTTTGTACGCAGGGACTTGTGACACTGCTCGTCATGGACAGACACCCACAAGGAGCTGGAAAGGGCCGCACAGGTCCTCATCAATAATGGCTATAGCAACAAGCATGTCCAACGGGAAGTGAAGGCAGCTATTGACAAGTGGTATGGGTCCTCTGCGTTAGAAGGGTCTGACAGCGCCAGCCAGGGGTCCAAAAACACTATAGATAGGTCCGACACCTCCACCAACGGATCTAGTGATATTAAACTTTACTACAAAGGCTTCATGCACGCAGAATATCAGCGGGATGAGAAGGCCATCAAAGATATCTTCAGCAACGTGTCACCTACCGACGAGACCACGAAAGTGAAACTCATCATCTATAATCAGACTGCTAAGACCCGTAGCTTGATTATGAGGAATAATCCAGTGCCCCTTGATAACGACCCTCTAAGGAAGACGAATATAGTCTACTCTTATCAATGCCGAGTCCGAGGATGCCCCGGCAAATACATCGGTATGACTACAATGAGGCTTTTGAAGAGGATTTCGTGTCACGTCCAACAAAGTGCTTTAAGGAATCACGCCCTACAGCGACATAACACCCAAATTAGTCGGGCAGACATCGTCGCTAATACCAAAATTATCGGCAGCGCCCCAGACAGCAGGCGCTTACAAATACTGGAAGCACTGTTCATTCAGAAAGAGAAAACAGCATTGAATACGACTCAAGAGATGTTTCTCCTGCCATCCTGTCGTCGCATCAACGCTAGGAACCAAGAACAGGACCCCCAAAATGATGACAACCCCGATCCTGACACTCACACAAATGAAGAAATCGTCTGGCCGAGCGCCGATTTCGGCGGCGAGCATGGTCCGGAATTCCAGTCTGCTGAGCGTAGGAACGGGCTGCCTGACTTTCAGCCCGTCTCGGCGCGCGCCTCAGCCAATCAGGGAGCTCGGCTACCTCTCTCAGCCCAGTCCACTGGGCGAGAGAGGAGCTTGCCTGACTTTTTAGCTGGCTTGGCGCGCATCCTGACCAATCAGGATTCAGGATTCCTTCCTACCTCTCAGCCTGGGAGGCCAGGCCGAGCTCGTCGTACCTCAGCCACCCGAGCCTATAACCTCCGCTCGACCAATCAAAATTCGAGGCCCCTTTCTACGAACCAGCGCCGGGATATATAAGGCCCCAGATCCGGCCACAGCCTCACTTCTCGCCTGAAGACGGAGCAACCAGTTCCGAAACATGTTGGGATTTACTCCTGACTTTCCGTGTTGTAATTTTCGAGTATTACTTGTACTTGTGTCAATTACATTGAGTCTTAACCTGATTTGTATTCTTCACCCACCTGATGAACTTCGCGACTTGCTAGCTGAATGTAGCAACCCAGAAAAGAGAATTGTCCGTAAAATTGAGAAATTGGACAAGAAATGGAATTCTGCCGATGCAGCAATGATAATAATAATAATAAGAATAATAATAATAAAAATAATAATAATAATAATAATAATAATAATAATAATAATAATAATAATAATAGTAAATGGGGAAAAGGTAATCACTCTCTCATTATATCATAAATAGAGGTTATTCCCTTTCTCGGGATTTTAAATGAATTATGTATCGAGGCAGTAAAATTTTAATATTTTTTAATGGATTTACGTAAGAATATAGGAAATTATCTCCGTTATATTACTGAATCCATTTCTCAATATTGTAAGTATATCCATGCATAATGAAAACAAGATTTTCACACACACACACACACAAACACACACACACACACACACACACACATATATATATATATATATATATATCTTTTTTCAGAACATTAAAATTGAAAAAAGTTCTCCACTATAAGCTACTGTTCATAATTCGATAGTGTTTATCCTCTAGGCTTCAAAACGATGATAACGGATGAAAAGTTGACAATTTGTATTTTACAAATAAATTTAAGTGTTGAAATATAGTGTGGGATTATTGTACAGGGTACAGCTAGAGCTACATTATTAGATATGTGGGGGAGTGTAGAGGGGAGTTAGGATTGTAAGGATTGGAGGGGAAAGTGTTGAAGTGAAGTATAGTGGAGATGAAAAAAAATCAGGCACATCCAATAGCTCCTTGTGTGTGTGTTTTTTCTCAATTTTTTTGGGGTGGGGGGGGGTGGGGGTGGCTGTGACATCATGCCTTGTGGACTTCCAGGAGTTGGGTTCTCTTGCCAGCATCCAAAGGACTTGCGTATTCACGTTTATTCCTTTTCTGGGGCTTGTTTAATTACCTACGTTTGTGTTTTGTTTTATTGGTTTATTTTAATACTCGGGATTTTGTTCGTCTTGAGCAATGAAAGGAGCTATGTTTATCCACCAGGAATTCCTCACTCGTGGTTACAAGTTCTAGGTAAATGGTCTTTTAAACCTTGTCCATGCTTGTGCGGCTCTTCTGTGGTTCCTTACGTATACTGGTTCAAGATTGTGTATGTTATGGAGTGTTTCGTTATTATTATTATTATTATTATTATTATTATTATTATTATTATTATTATTATTATTATTATTATTATTATTATTATTATTAT
>NC_090744.1:33077436-33079936 GCF_036898095.1 Palaemon carinicauda
CGGCAAGAGGGATGTGAAAGGCCGTGAATTAAATCAAACACCTGCTGGCGCATGGGAACAGGAATCCAAGGTCGCGGTCTACCATTAATGACGTCACAGAAGAGGTTGGTATTGGAGTCTTCGAGGGGGAAGTCTTCCCAATGGAGGGACATACAGGATGTCCTACATGCTTGATACTCTGGATCCTATCGTTGGGCTTCAGCCAGGGCGTTGTAATCCAATCCCAGTGTAACGGCAGCCAATGTGTTTCTTGACAGGGTATCGGCAACGGGATTCATTTTCCCAGGGACGTATTGAAGGATGCAATTGTATTCAGCCACGGCGGAGAGATGTCGGCGTTGCCGGGCGGACCAGGCATCAGAATGTCGAGTAAAGGGGTGCACCAGAGGCATCTGGTCTGTGCAAATGATGAAGGGCGTACCTTCTAAGAAATGGCGAAAGTGACGGACAGCCAAGTGCACCGCCAGCAATTCTCGATCGAAGGTAGAATAACCCGATTCTGCTTTGGACAGTTTTCTGCTGAAGTAGGCCAATGGGCGGGGCGAGCCGTTGACCACCAACTCGAGTACTGCACCAATACCGACGTTGCTGGCATCGGTGGAGAGAAGGAGAGGGGCATGTGGGATAGGAAAAGTGAGAGCCGCAGCAGTTGATAGGGCCTTCTTTGCATTGCAGAAGGCTGCTTCCTGAAGAGGACCCCACTTCAGGTCCTTCGGCTTGCCCTTGAGGGAGGCGTAGAGGGGAGCAAGAGTGGCGGCAATGGCTGGCAGAAAACAGTGATAATAGTTGATCATGCCTAAGAATTCCTGCAGAGCTTTGACGGTCGGGGGCGCGGGGGAAGTTCTGAACGGCTGCTACCTTCTCAGGGAGGGGATGGACTCCTTCAAGAGTGATGCGGTGCCCTAAGAACGATACTTCGTTGGCGCCAATGGTACACTTTTCGTACCGGACTACAAGACCTTTTTGTTGCAGGCGGTCGGGCACGATGCGCAGGTGATGGAGGTGTTCCTCTTTTGAGGAAGATAACACAAGTATGTCGTCCACCTAACATAGACAGAAAGGGAGGTCCCCTATGATGCCATCCATGAGACGTTGAAACGTGGCCCGAGCATTACGAAGGCCAAAACAGGAGTAATTGAAGGTGTCTGTACCAAACGGACTTCTGATGGCAGTCTTGGGAATGTCATCTGGGTTCATAGGCACCTGATAATACCCCTTCAGGAGGTCGAGCGTAGAGAAAACCTTCACTTTGTGCAGGTAGGAGGTCACGTCGGCGATGTTTGGGAGAGGGTAGTGATCTGGTTCTGTTTGGGCTCGAGGCCTTTTGGCAAAGGGCCATTTCCTCCATTTCGGCGAACGTCTGTTTGGCTGCTGCCAATTGTTCCGGTGCCAGACGTCTGAATTTTGCGAAGACTGGGGGTCCCGTCGTCTTGATATGGTGATAAATACCGTGCTTGGCAGGAACCGTCGGCGTTTGGCGAAGTTCTGGACGGAAAACTTCCGGGTACGACGTGAGGAGGTGGGCATAGGCATCCGTGGGTGCGCTAATGTGGAGAGCGAGGTTAGAGGGGGCGGGTTGAAGAGGTGTCGACGAGTATGAGTCTGCGGTGACCAATCGTCATTGGGCGACATCGACCAGAAGATGAAAATGAGAGAGGAGATCCGTACCGAGGATTGGCAATGTGACGTCAGCAACGAGAAACTTCCAATTGAATTTACCGTTTCTGAACGATAATGTGAGGTTCTCGTAACCGTAGGTGGGTATCGCAGATCCGTTGGCAGCTACCAAGCGGACGTCGGCAGATGTAGACAGACTACGTCGTGTCTTGAAGAGTTTCCTTGGCAGAAGAGAACGACAAGCACCCGTGTCTACCAAAAATCACACGCCCGTTCCTGCATCATGTAAAAAGAAAAGATTAGAAACATGGGAGGCCACCACCACAAGCGATGGCCTACTTACACGTTTTTTGGACACTGACAATCCTCGGCACATTTCTTCGCGGTTGCCCCGAATCTGAAGTGGTAGTAGCAAAACTGCGGCGGATGGGAGGTAGTAAGTGGCTGCAGAAGTCGTTTGTTGGGGTGTGTGCGATTGGTGGGTGGTGGGCGGTTTTGTCGCTGCTTCGGCACGTCACGGGGTAGGCGTGTATGTCTTACGGCATTCATGTCAGTTTCGGTTGACGTTCAATAGGCATCCTCTTCATCAGGAGGTGGAGGCGTTGATGGAGGTCATGAAGTGGCTGTCCATAAGGGCCTCGGCTTTGGTCATCAAGTCCTTTGTGGGTAAACTATCAATGTCGGGTATGGCAGCGCGTATAGGTCCGGGTAAACGGCGTATCCAAAGGGCACGAAGTAGGTTCACCTCACGAGGAGAGCCGTCTGCGGTAGGTTGAAGGCGAGCGATACTGGTCATTTCCCTGAGGGCAACCGAAGCCCTTTGGTCCCCCAACGGTTGTTGAGAGAGCTGAAAAAGGTTTGCTATACGGGCGGCTGGCGACGG
>NC_090744.1:33084936-33088317 GCF_036898095.1 Palaemon carinicauda
GATACGTTATTGATATATTCATCTTAGGAATACCAATTTCTTAAACAATAGATCTCAATATAGCTAGTTTATTCCTGATGGTGTTTGTGTTTGTTATGTGCACCTTATCTGATAGAAGTTTAACTGTTATTGTCAATTAATCGGCATCCATAACTGCCAAAGTGTTATGTACCAACCGTGCGTCATACGATCGTACATAGTAACGACATTTTATTTTGTGTGTATATGCTTGTATCTTCGCTCTCCCCTCGCACTAATAAGAACCTGAAATAACCTGTCAGTTTTTCTTACCGTTAACTGTTAACCGGTGCAGTGTCTTTTTGAACATGAAATTGCAGATTAGATTTTGTATGACCTTTTGCCTGGAGTCTTTGTATATAAAAGCGAGTGTTCTGTAATAAAGTTACTCAGTTCCTTTCATCCTGCCTTTGAGTCACAATCTTCTCTAGGCCCGTCACATTGGTGACCCCGGAGTGACTCGCTCCTCCCACCGGAGTCTGATCAATATCAATTTTCTGAAACATTAGTGATGACTCTATTGGATGAGGGAAATAAACATTGATTTTACTCTCTTTGTATGTATATTTCCTATAAATGAAGAAGTTCACGATGATGTTTTCCGTTTGACATAATTAAAAACAATTTTTTAAAATCAGAAGCTCGCAGATTCATTCCAATGGCATCTTTTGGAACACACTGTCTTTCAAATGGTTTTCTGTGCACCTTATTGTCTTTTATATAGTGTCATGTGCACCCTATTGCCTATCAAATGGTTTCCTGTGCATCTTATTGTCTTTTATATAATTGCTTGTCCACCTTATTGTCTATCAAAAGGCTCTCTGTGCATCTTATTATCTTTCAAATGGTTTCCTCTGCTCCTTATGGTCATTCAAATGATTTCCTTTGAACCTCACCGTCTTTCAATTGACTTTTTTTGGGCCTCACCGTCTTTCAAATGATTTCCATTTCACCTTCTTGTCTTACAAATGGTTCCCTTTGAACCTCATTCTTTGAAATTATATCCTTTGCACCTTATTTTCTTCCCAATGACTTTCTTTGGACCTTTTTTGTCTTTCAACTGACTCCATTTCGACCTCACTCTTTTTCAAATTATATCATTTGCACTTCTTGTCTTCCAAGGGATTTCCTTTGGACCTCACTGTCTTTCATTTGAGTTCTTTTAGATCTCACTGTCTTCCAAATTATTAACTTTTTACCTTATTGTCTTTCACCATTGCTCCCTTCGGACCTCACTGTATCCACATGGCCTGTTTGCAGCAATACAGGTTACAAATGGCTCCTTTCCTACCATACTGTCTTTCTAACCTCTCTTTGAACCATTCTGTCTTTCAAAATGGCTTCCTATGACCTTACTGACTTCAAAATGGCCACCGTGGGACCTTATTTTAAATAGGACCATAATAAATATAGCTATTATGTTTGTTTTTCTTCTGGAGGGGCAATCAGATTAAGAAATTGTCTTTAATAACAACGAATATCAATTTGAAAAGCAAACAGGAAGGACCACCAAATAATATGAAAAAAGCAGTTACTTTAAAAGCACATATTAAAACTCTAGGCAAACACGTGCAATGAGGGAGTTTGTTGTACTATGACTGTTGAAGACAGAGCATGGTCTGAAAGAGGCTTCTTAACAAGCAAACAGACTTCGTCAAGGAAGTTTATTTTGCTGAAACCTAACAAGAATCACATCTCGCCAATTATTCATTCTTTTCAGTATTTAGGATTTGTTGTTCTCATTTTTGTTTGAGCTTTGCACATGTCTATTTTTTCATGCTTGTGTCTTTGAAATCTGAGCAAATATTAGTTCTGTGAATTCTTCCTAGTGAAAAGAATAAATGACAAGGGGGTAACTTTTAAAAGGGAAGCCCCGGAAATAAACTAAAGAAATTATTCTTATAACTATTTCATAAGTTACTCTAATTGTCCCTCTTCCTTAAGTAGTGTATTCAACCAGCTTCCTAAGAAATGCAAATGAATTACATCACTAGTGATTTATAGCAAATTTTTTCTTTATTTTACATGACAAAGTAAAATATGCACCTTTATTTATATATATATATATATATATATATGTGTGTGTGTGTGTGTGTGTTTGTGTGTGTGTGTGTATGTGTGTCTGTTCTGCAACTATCCATTTAGTGAGTACCTCTTACACAGTATTTATGTTCTGTTTATATTTCCTTAAATCACGGATATTTGAAAACACAAGTAACAAAGTTATCGAAATTACTTTCCAACACCTTAAAGGTCTGAGTGATATAAGATGAATTTTTTCATTATTGTACAAAATAAAATTTCTTGAATCTATGACTGCGTGTCATCAAATATAAAAATATATCAATGTAATCTAGAATTAATAATTGTCATTTATCGTGGTCAAAAAAAAAAAAAAAAAATAAATAAATAGAATTCCAATGTGATATTTATCACTATAAATATCTAAACCAAAAATAATTTAAGTATATATTCGCATTATTTCTTAAAACATATAATCAGAATGTAAGCTGCTTACATAAGAAAATTTTAGTGTAAAGAAAAACTGACGGTAGAATAACTTCGTTGATTGAAAAAGATGTCTACGTACTCCTGGAGCGACAGATGTTACAATACGATCTGCCAGAGCAATATTATACTTCTCCAGCACTGCCAATCTTTTGCTTTATTTGGAACATAAAGTTTCGACTTAGGAGGAACTATACTTTTATTAGAGCTAAAATGTTTGTTTTATTTCAAGGCAAGGCACGGAAAGGAAGGGCTCGGTCGTTATGATTTGCGAGCTGTAGCTGTATACAGTCTGCGACACAAACAATAAGATAATTTAATTTGGATGGGATCTCTCTCTCTCTCTCTCTCTCTCTCTCTCTCTCTCTTTATATATATATATATATATATATATGTGTTGTGTGTGTGTGTGTGTGTGTGTTAACTATGGGCTTCAATATCTTTTTTGGTCTTTCTCTCTCTATGTGCTTCAATATCTTTATCTTTCTGATTAAACACTAAATATAGGACTCAATACTCCCCTAATGTACTAATTATACATCAACATTTACTCTTTTTTTTCCTCCTCTTAGAGTACTCAGTAAATCTTGCTAACCCAAGCAATAATCATGTAAACCAGGAATTGATATAAAAAACCTGAAATACCATATTTTAAGAATTTTAAATAACTCGATATAATGGAATTGGGAGAAAGTTTTATATGGTCCACAAAATGTTGTTCGTTTTGGGTTTTGGGCACCGTAAGATATCATAAATATTCTGTTCTTGCAAATAAAAAACCTTAGCTCTTCTATATCGTTACTTATAATGATGACGTAAATAGTTACATATTAATCATCTTTTTTTTTTCATCTT
>NC_090744.1:33103817-33106317 GCF_036898095.1 Palaemon carinicauda
AATAATTATTTTCTGTTTTTTTTTTTTTTTTGGGGGGGGGGGGGTGTGGGGGGGAGGGGTGCTTGGTTAGACAGTTTTCCATTCAGAAGGACATCATATGACGTTCTTAAAACATATGGAATTTGGTCAAACGTAGTCTGTAGTATTGAAATCACAGAATATTTCAATAACTTAACTAAAAAAGGAAGAGAGAGAGAGAGAGAGAGAGAGAGAGAGAGAGAGAGAGAGAGAGAGAGAGAGAGAGAGAGTTATTACATTTACTACTATATGTCTTTGAACTTAAAATGTTATGTTTGATATTTTGTTTAAAGGTTTAAACCTTGCTCATGAATGGCAAAGGCAAGGAACAAAACAGTGTCCTAAAGATTGACTATATATACCGTACATATTATTATCAGTGCCCGAGCCCCTCTCTATCAAGTTACAACCAGGCTGGAACAGGGAATGGTTGCTGATGTGATGACTCTACAGGTAGACCTATGGTCTCCGCAAAACCCAGTCTTCCGTACCTCACATGGAGTCAGGTTGCAGACATTACTGGAAGCTATCAAGCTTAGGCTGGTCTCAAACACCCGTCCAGAAGATTTCTAGGCAGGGACTTTCCAATTGCCCAAGTCTGTTTATTATATCTCCAATTTCACTTTTTACATATATTATGGAAGTTGTACCCTGTTAACTCTGCATTGTATAATAACACTCTGGAGTAACACAATTTTAATGTCTACAACTCCAAAGATAACTAATTCTAAATTAACTGAAAGTCTTTTATAAGATAATAACCTTCTAAATAAAAAAAGAACGAATCCCCTAGGACAAAAAAAAAAAAAAGAATAATAACAAACTCTACTGCAACAAGTGGAAAGAATTATACTCACTGTTTTCATAAAAAAAAGAAAAACAAAATTATTTAATAAATGCATCGAAGGGCAATACTTAAAAAGAAAAATAACCAAATTTCGTTTCCACAACTATAAATATCAACTTATAATTAACATTACAAACAAATCTCTGCTTGAATCTTTGTTGTTATACAGTCATGTTCTATAGGAATGGTTTCAGCAATATTAAAAATATTCATATTTATCAAAATAGAGATATCATGAGGAATCAGTGAATATATTAGTTTCCTAATTCTTATCACATTAGAGAAATAATGAGGATTTTTCTAAAAGTAATAAACATACATAAAATTATATACATACATATATATATATATATATATATATATATATATATATATATATATATATATATATATATATGTATATTTATATATATATATATATATATATATATATATATATATATATATATATATATATATATATATATATATATATATATATATATATATATATATATATATTATATATATATATATATATATATATATATATATATATATATATATATATATACATATATATATGTGTGTATATATATGTATATATATATATATATATATATATATATATATATATATATATATATATATATATATATATATATATATATGTGTGTGTGTTTGTGTGTGTGTGTGTGTGAATGTGATTGTGTTCAATATCTCTAGTGACCCATCTACCTTCTGTAATAAGTTAAGTCACAATGATTCCAGTTTAACAGAACACTATTACAAGTGGATGATTAGTTTTCAAAGGCTGGAGAAGTAATTTACATAAATGTATTTGCACGTGAATATTATAACGTACGTCCTTTATTACTAGTTCTATCTCTCTCTCTCTCTCTCTCTCTCTCTCTCTCTCTCTCTCTCTCTCTCTCTCTCTCTCTCTCTCTCTCTCTCAAAGATTGAAGGAATTAAACAATTTTCCTATATTATTCATATATAAAACGTAAATTCTTTATATAAGTCCTAATGATAGTAGGTAAGCAGCATGAATAAATTATAATTAGTAAAATCGAAGAATGAACTACCAGGATTTTCTTATTAAATACAACTAGAATAAAGATAACAAGATTTATTATTCCAGCAATTTATATAATTACATCTCCAGATGAGGAAATATTGTCTTATTCAGCGTTATTTGCTCCGAACATCAATTATAGATTAATCTAAGAGCCGAGGGAGACGATGAAAGCAAGACGCGGGAGAAAGATCATGAAAAGTCACACTAAGGGGATTTTGGTTGAAAGGGGAAAGATGCAGGATGCTGAAAAAAGGAAGTCATTGTTCGGAACGATATTCTGCTTTCTACACAACAATTTGTTAAAGACTAAGAAAAGCTGATGAAGAAGAGGGGAAATGGGAAATAGCATGATGCTGACAAAGACAATCCTCGAGGAAATAAAACCGGAAATCACAAGTCGAAATAATTAAGAGAGACTTTACGAGATGAAAAAAGTAATTTAATTTTTCATTTTTTTTCTTTCTAATAGAATATCCACTGCTAAAGGAAACGTTCGTGCACTAGTTATATATGTGGGTTGACATGTTTTAGAGAATGATGTGCAGGCCATATTAAGTATATAATAGCTTCTTAGC
>NC_090744.1:33108817-33123817 GCF_036898095.1 Palaemon carinicauda
ATGGTTCATTGTAATATATCTTAATATCAACTTAAACTACTAACGAAAATTTATAAGCTTTCTGATATAAAATTCTCATTAGCCAAGTAAAGAATTTCAGATGAAAAACTAGTAAATATTTCTTTAATTTCCAAACAAATGGAAGGAAATTTTCTCCTTTTTTAAGATAGAAAACATATACTCGAAAATGAGGACAATAAAAACAAACTATCTATGAATTATTAATTCATTTAGTCTTTGAAGATATCATCGAAAAAAAATAACGATAGCTTCATTATATGGAGAAATGAAAATAATAAGGTTCGAATATTCTCACATCTTCAACTTCTTCACATACAGCTCAGACAATTGTTTGCCTTGATAAATAAGAGATAGAAAGTTTGTGAATTTGTGTGGAAAAAAACACCTGACGGATGGTTAGCTACTTTTGATCTATCCATCTTCACTCATAACTTTTTGCCTTCCTCAGTCTCCCCAATAAGGGAAATATGAAGGCTTTAACAGAAATTGTTTTACGTACCGGCTTTATATCGATCATCTTTGCTGAGTCTTCGTCTCTGGTCTAGTTATTATTATATTTTTTTGTTTCTTCAGAAATCAAAAGTTCTTAAGAAAGTAGGGAATTAAACTGGGCCGAATTTCCACTGTAGAAATATTTGTAATCATAATACTTTCACTGGTTAATAGTTCGTATTATTGGATATTTCACATGCCTCTAACAGGATTCGTATAAGTGATAAATTTTCAACTGTAACCAAATAAGTTCAAGCATAATGACTGGTTATCAAAGTTTATTACTTATTTTTTTTAAATATATAAAAAAAGGATTACCGTATGTTGAAAATATATTGAACATTCTTTTTTGAAACACGATTGTCGTCATATACCATAAATTTAATCTTTTACATGATCTAATTTTAATATTCTGATATCGTCTTTTTTTATAGTTGAACTCTCGCAGAATCCCATAATTTTATAAATATATTCTATAACAGAGAAGATGTTGATGTGAATAATAACAAAACAATATTGAATATCACTTTGTGTTGGGTATGTTCCACCAGACACATTTGATGTGTGAATTTCCAATAGTTCTCTAATGGAAGAGCTAGGCCTTTTCACTAAACCCTGCATCTTCTTGCATTAAAGAAATCACTAAAAATAAGATAAGTGAGAATGCAATTAGAGAATGTGGTGTGATAATATTAAAATAAAAGGAATTGTAAAACCAGGATCCATCGACCAAAAATAACCTGGTTAAAAATAATCCCACAGTACAAAAAAAAAAAAAAAAAAAAAAAAAAATTCATAAGCAGCAAATATTCATAACAAATTTATTCTTGAGATATAAGTTCTACTGGCTAATATCGTAGACCTCGTCCGCTTTCTCGAACTCTCTGAATTGAATAAACAACATTGGAACAAAACCAGTGCTGTCCAACTCTGAGATTCATTTTCTGGCCATTTTTGGTGAATCTTGCTTTTGCGTTTCTTCTTCTATGCAGAGGTTACTCCCAAACTTTCTTAATTACATCAGCTACCAAGAACGAATACGCTTAAAAGATGTAAATGGACAACAGTGAGAGTTTTTAACCCTGAATAGAATATCAATATATGTTTCTCAATGATAATTGGAAGCCTTGATTATTAATATATACTAAATAAAATCGAAAAATATGCGTATATACCATCATATTCATCATCACACGTCACTAGTTCAATGCAGAACGAATGCATCAGACATGTCTTTCCACTTGCGCCTGTTTATGGTCTTTCTGTGACAGTTCACCTACACCCGCAAACTTTCTTTGTTCGTCAATCCATAATCTTCTCTTCATACCTTTGTTTGGTATGCAATCTTTCGGACACACTCTGTAATTCTTAATGTCCATATGTTATCTGCCATTATCATTATATGTCCTGCCCATGTCCATTTCTTTGTATGTTAGAATATCCTCTACTTTACTTTCTCCTTGTATCTGTGTTGCTCTATTTCTGCCTCTTTCTGTTTGTCCCATAATTATAACAAGGTTATGTTCTAACAATTTAGTTAGACTCTATGTTTCTGATTCATAAGTTAATCACAGTAGGACCATCTAAATAAATACTTTTCTTTTTAAACAAAGTGGCATTTTACTTTTCATGAACTCATTTTGTTTATCAAATGCTTTCCATTTCAAGATTTTCTTTCTTTTAATTTCGGTCTTGTGTCCTGGTGAAACATTTATAGTCTGTCCTGAGTAGCTATATTCATTGACAATCTATAAAACTTCATCTATAACTGTTATTTGTTGTCTCTGGATTTTAATTGAACGTTATCTTAGTTTTCTCACATTCATTTCGGTCCTACATTTCTGCTTTCTCTATTCAAATATTTTATCATCTTTTTTTCCTCCTTTCCGTGATTTACTGAGCAGATTATGTCATCTACAAATTTTGAGTGGTTAAGGCATTACCCATCAATATCAACCATTTAGGTTGGACAAATGTAGGATTTAACATTAATGGGGAATACCTTAAAAACTTAAGATTTGCAAGTTTGACGTACCAGGGTTCGACTCCCGGCCGGTCACAAGCTCTTGTCTTTGTGTGATTTCACATGGAGCTCTAATCTCGAGGTCGTTAAGAGAATCCAGACATTGATGTATCCAAAATATATGACTTATATGAATATGAAAAGCGCGTCTAAATGTGCAAAATTTATCATTAATTGAATGCCAAGTAACAGACTACCAATTAGCTACAATGGTGAAGATGGGTTCATTTCAATTCTAAGTACAAAACACCTGAATTCGACAGGTATAAGTACAGAAGAATTGTCAATGACCTTTTATCTTTCTTCGTGGTCAAGTGGTAGTCACTGTATCTTCAAGATTGCCGGACCAAGATTCGACCCCCTGCTGGTCACAAGCTGTTGTCTTTGTGTAATTTCACCTGGGGCTCTGATCCAGAGGTCGTTAAAAGAATCCAGAAATTAATGTATCAAAAATATATCACTTTTTTATATATATATATATATATATATATATATATATATATATATATATATATATATATATGTGTGTGTGTGTGTGTGTGTGTGTGTGTTGGTGTGGTACTGTTATAAACACACATTATGGTTCCAATGAAATATCTCTTCAATGTGCTATGTATTTTTAGACTTGCAGTTTACTTCTTCTGAATAAGTCTAAGTAAGTTAACTTTTAAAACAGTTTATTAGCAGCTCCATTATAGGAGTATAGATGGTTTGGTCGGATGACCATTCCGTATGAGATGTTGACAAGAACTCACTAAAATATAATGTCTGATGATAACGTATATATAGTTATCTCAGCATTTATGTAAATATGTAAGCACAACATTAATACAGGAAGCTATCTAGATCCGGTGAGACACTCAACTCTTTCTCACGGTTGTATTGTGTTTCCCTTGCATGAAAAATGTTACAATGCAAAGATTTGGCTTTTGCATGCTGTTTATGACTGACTTGACGTTTCTCATACTCCTCCTCCCCTTGGGTCATGGATTTAATAATATAATTTATAAACATTACATTATCTCGGACAGCTACCTTCAATTAAAAATATGTTTACTAGGAGTGTGACTGGATATATATATATATATATATATATATATATATATATATATATATATATATATATATATATATATATATATATATATATATATATATATATTAACTTTAGCCATAAACAAGTGATTAAGGATGAATGTTCAAATAGGTACATTAAAAAAAATACATACCTAACAGACATTGTCAGAAACAAAGAAAAATGCATGGAAAATACAAATTCTTATATGGTACATTGCTAGCAAATGATTATATGGTACCCCCCCCCAAAAAAAATACTGATGTACATATGATTCGGTAACTTGTTAAAGAATAGTTGTCATTTTTGTCAAAAATACAGATTATCATAATACGGTAACTAATAAGAATATTTGTTACCTTGGTAAAGATATAATTTCAGGGCACAAACAAAAATTCCTGGTACGTACACGCACCACGGTTTCGTATATTTATACATACGGCTTATATATTTTATTAGATGCCCATAGATTCTTTAGTTTAACATTTAGGGCTTATATCTTGTATTAGGTGCACAAAAAATTATTATTTTTTTTTTTTAGATTTTTTCAAAATGCCAATGTCTTAGAGTTCCTTCAACTACATATTACTAGCGTACTAACCGCTTTTCGTTCACAACACTATTCCAAACAATTTTACTCCTGCGAGCGAATGAAAGGGCCAATTTCAAATGGCTTTAAATTGAAAGAAATAAGGAGTTTTGTCTTGACATGGCAAAACGTTCTGTTTGAGCTCCATCTGCCTATGCCTTGACCTACGCGAAACGAAGATGTTAACGGCGATAAATATCATCACCGTAACGCTGATTGCTGCTAGTCATATGTAGAAACGAAGATCTGCATAAGTCAGCAACGGGTGGTCCATCTCTGTTAATTTCATCAACCGCTTAGCCACTCGTGCGTTGTATGGGAGAGGTAAAGATGGGATTGTAGTGGACCACGTGAAATTCGCGAAGTAGGCCCGTTCTCTGATGATAGTGTTAATTCCTCGGATCGGGAAATTCGTGGACGTACCGATGCAACCATCTGCTGCAACGAAGATTTGCGAATAGGACGTGGATCCGTCCGGGCATGATACATTGAAGTCGGCCTTGCCGTATCATATCCATGAGCCGTTGTTCAGTCTGCAATTGAACTTATTATTGTCAAAGGGATAAAGTTTTTTCAGACAATTTTCATGTGTATGGGAGAGAGCACCGTTTAGCACTATACCTAACTTGCATGAATCCATTGATTTTTTATGGAATTCAGAGGAGTCAGCTGTACATATATTTTTATTCATTGCATCTGAACAGTGAGTTAATTTATTTAAGTCTTTAATGACCGTATATGTTTCCTTATCAGGGAGAATCAATACGTGTCCTGTCAAACTGGATATCACTGGATTTGAGTGATTCGTCATGAAAGTTGGAAATGGTGATATCTTGTATGATTGCCAGGCATCGGAAGAATCAAAGGGAATTGTAATCATAATCATGTAATTTTTAACGCTTACTGTAATTAGGCTATAATAAAATTCCAACCTACGTGCGTCTAACAAAGGAACATAACCTATTTTCTCCCATCCGTTCTCCAGAATTAACGTTAAGTCTTTTATCGGCAACAAATGCGGTGAGAGAACACCTTTAGTCGCTAACGTAATAGCTTCCACACAGTCTTTTGATTTCCCAATGAAATGTCCAATATTATTATGGGTATGATTTATTTTTGAATTATAATATGTTAACGTAGCCAACAAGTCTTGTACTTCCATAATCTGACTGATATTACTAGAATGTTCGTTCACCAAACTCATAATTTGATTGATCGAAGTTAACTGATTCCTTAGTTCTGATAAAACTAATTCGTTTTCATGTGTTGAAAACTAAATTTTCTTATTTTGATTACTAATTTTAAGACGATTTGAAATCCCTAAGCCTAAACTTGCAACAGATCCAAAGATGTAGTGGAGCAAAAACAAATGGGTTACGTTTTTCAAGGTTAGTGTGTCTTACTGTCCACATCAAAAGGTCACGAGCCAAAGATTCTGCCTCGTAAGTCTTATTTTGCAAGTCGTGGGATAACATCTCTGCCACTTTTAGTGTCGGTGCAAGCGAACTCTCTGTATTAAAAGGAAATTGTCTTTAATACATTTCATTTAATGAAGCAGCAAACCTTGAAATGTCGCTCTTTAAGCTAGTGACATCCTTCTCTGGGAGAAAAATTGCTTGCATGCGTACTTCTATAACTATATTACTTGCAGTAATAAGTACGTCTTCTGTTCTCTCTACTATAGTGCCATATTTAAAATCTATACTTTTAGTTTTAGAGCTCTTCCCAGACGAGAAAAATGTCTGAGCGAACAATATCACTCCTGAAAATAAAAACTTCATCTTGGAAACCTGTAATGAGAAAAATATATGTTATTACTCCTGTATTAAGAAGAAAAAAATGTTAACATATAATTTTCATAGATAAAAAATAAAAATAAAAAATTCCCTCACTTCCTTCTCTTATTTTATTTTCTTAAGTGAGCCAATGGTACAATTCTCTCATCAGTGGGTTGGGATACGTTTTGAACTCTAAATCTATTGGCCGTTAATGTTTCCAAAATGCTAAATGAGCCTTCAAACTTAGGTGTTAGTTTATAATTGAGTCCTTTACGTACATTTACCTGTATGTATACATTATCACCCACGGTATGTGTTTTAGTTGGCTTCGCTATTTTATCATGATTCCTTTTCATTATGATTTGTGATTCTTCTAAATTTTTTTGAAGGATATCAAAACGACTTTTGCTTGCATTTATACATTCTTTTAAAGGATTTCATAAATTAGTTGTAGGCGTTAATACATGGAAAGGCGTTCTAACTGGGGTATCATACAATGCCTCGTGCGGCGACATTTTAATCGATATATGATATGAGTGATTCAGAGTACCTAGTACCGCAGGTACTGCAATATCCCAGTTGGGGTCTGATCCCCCTAGTGTTAATCGTAATACACTCTTTCCACTAGCCCATTCGACTCTGGGTGATAGATCATGGTATTGATTTTCTTTATGCTAAGGAATTCACACAATGAGGTAAGGAAATGATTATTAAATTCTCCACCTGAGTCTGAGATTATCATGTGTGGAATTCCATGTTCACAAATGTAACACTCGTAAAACTTCCTAGCGCATTCAATCGCAGTTTTAGTTTTAAGCGCTATCAGTTCTGTATATCGAGTCAAAGCATCTACAATTACTAAGAGGTGATTACTCCCTCTGTCTGACTCGTAAAATCCTGTTAATAAATCTAAATATATCCTTTCAAAGGCTTGATTGGGCACGGGTTAAGCCCCTAGGCTGACAAGTGTTTTCGTTTGCCCTTTGTTTTCCTGACAAGTGCGACAGTTAGCTATGTGTTTTTTTATATCTGTAAGCATCGTATGCCAATAAAACAATGATTTGCCTTTCTGTGACATTAATGAGAACCCCGGGTGTCCATGCAATGGATTTGCATGCAACCAATTTAGGACAGTGGATATAAGTGAGATTGGTACCACTACCTGGTCGTTAGGCACATGTGGTGTATTGCGGGTTTTCCTTGTCACGGATCTACACAGAATATTGTCTTTGATTATATAATTCTGCTGTGTATTCTCTATATTTTCCTTTTCCTTACGATTTCCTTCCAAAGCATTTATAATTGTTTCTAATTTCTGATCTTTTCTTTGCTCAGTCTGTAATAATTCAGCGCTCCAGCCCAGATCTTCCTGTTCAGATACAGTTTTAACAATAGGCATGGATGTTGATATATCTATTATTTCAGCTAATGGCTCCATACAAGATGACACGGGGTTGCGTGATAATGCATCAGCAATGATATTTTCTTTCCCTGGTAAATACCCGATTCTCTCGCCAAAGTCTTGGATGATCAAATGCCACCGAGTTCGTTTGGGGCTGTGACAAAAGCCTTTAAAGAAGTCGGTTAGGGGTTTATAATCAGTAAGAACCTTGACGGGATAACCGTATATTATGAACTTAAAATTCACTAGTGAATTAACAATAGCTAGCCCTTCATTGTCTATTACTGCATACTTACTTTCGGAAGTTTTTAGTTTTCGTGAATAAAAAGCTATCGGGAAAAACTGTTTTTCATATTGCTGAGGCAATACCCCACCTACTCCTAAGTCTGAGGCATCTGTTGCAATGAAGAATTCCTTACCGAAGTCAGGAAATTTTAAGATAGGAGAACTACACAGTTAATCTTTCAAGGTATTAAACGCCTGTTGATGCTGCTCAGACCATAGGAAATCTACGCCCTTCTTCGTAAGATCAGTTAGGGGAGCTGCTCTTATTGAATAATTGCGTATAAAATGCCTGTAATATCCAGTACACTCCAGAAATTGCTGTATTCCCTTGACATTAGTAGGTATCGGAAAGTAACGGATAGCCGACACCTTATCGTGGACTACTTTAAGACCTTGGCTAGACACCGTAAAACCTAAATAGACTAATTCTGTCTTGAAAAATTCACACTTACTAATCTTTACCCTTAAGTTATGTTGTCTTAGTCTCTGTAGTACTAGTTCTAATTTACGTAGATGTTCTTCTAAGGTATTGGAAAAGATTACAAGGTCGCCCATATAGGCATGCAATAAAACCCCTAGCAAGTCTCCAAACACTATGTTAATCATTCTAGTAAATGTTATGGGAGCACAACGTAAACCAAAAGGCATCCGTAAAAATTCATAATGTTCCCTGGCTGTGCTGAAGGCGGTGTATGGGATACTATTTTCTTCTAATGATATCTGCTGAAAGCCTTTAAGTAAGTCCAAACTAGTAAAATATTTATTGTGACCTAACAAAGATAAAATATCTTCAGTACATGGCACTGGGAATCAATCAGGGATCGTTTCCTCATTTGGGTGACGGAAATCTACACAGATACGCCATGTTCGATCTTTTTTTAGTACAACTATTAATGGAAAATTATAAGGGCTGTTCGATTTCCTAATGACTCCTTCTTCTAGCATTTTACCTACTTCATCATTTATCTCATTCTGGAATTTCATAGGGAGTCTGTACGAGGGTACATAGATAATTTTCTGCTTGTCCTTTAACCTTGTTTGGTGTTCGATAACATCTGTTTTTCCTAAGGATCCATCCGTAGTGGAGAAAACATCATGATATTCAGTTAAAAGTCCAAAAAACTTCTGCTGGATTTCTTCTTCTTGAATGTCTTTATTGTTTTTTTTTTAATAGATTGCAAAAGGGATTCATCCGCAACTGATTGAGAGTGATTGATTTCAGTGACGGTAAGAATACGAGGTTTATAAACTTCTACATCCAAAATTTGTTGATTTTTGTGAATTACTAAAGTGGCATTTAAATGATTACAGACTTCAATATTACATTGTTGTTTTGAGCCTACTGTATAAATAGCTTGTGTGACGGACAATCTGTTAGTTTTCAAAATGTCGGAAAGGATTAATATTTCAGATCCCTGTAAAGTTTTCTTTACTTGCACTATTACATTCGAAGTTACATTCGGCTCTATAGATTGCGTGCAAGATGATATTACGGGTGAACGAGAATTCTGTTGGGTCGCATATATAATTTCTTTATTAATGATACAAGTTATTGGTTCTTCAACGTACGTCACTGTTTTATCTGTCGTCTCCTTTTTATCCAAAACTGATTTTAAGGTGTTAGAAGTCTTATAGAATTTTCCTTTGATATACACGCCGTGCTTGGCAGGGGCTAAGATAATGTTTTGATTGCCCATAGACTGGTATCCTATAATTACAGCTGGATACATATCAATGTTTTGTACAGCAACAAAGGTATCGGCAAACGTGCACTTACCGACATTGTACTGAACATGAGTTACGCCCATTACATTTAATTCATTATTTCCTATACCCGAGAGCCTTACTCCGGACTTCTCTATAGGGAAGTTCGAAAACAACAAATGATGTGTCCTCAAATCCATGATATTACGTGGATTACCAGAGTCAAAAAATAATGTAAAGGATCGGTGTTCTAAATTTACAGCATATAATGTTGGTCGTAACTTATTTTGGCTTATTATTGTGTGAATTTGTTGCAAATCTAGGGGAGCATGCACTGATTTATTTGATTCGGGCGTGTGTTCCATAGGAAAATCTATTGCCTTACAATGATCTGATAAAACATCAAATGGATTATTTAATACTACTGATGTTGATATGAATGACCCAACATCACTCTCTTCCCCAATAAAGTTAATTATGTGGTATTTGCTTTGCTCTGCACATTCTGAAAATTAGTCTGACCTTGCGAGTTCTGGCTAGACGGCCCAGGATCAGAGTTATTTGAAGAACTGTTTGTTTGTTTTTTATTTTGAACTGCATTGACATTTGCTGTTTCTTCTTATTGAACTGAAGATTTTTCTTTTTATTTCCATAGGGAACTGACTGTGGAATTGACTGTGTATTTCTAGGATTCTGTTGTTGATTACGCGAGTAGCATCGACTATATGAATGAGTTGAACTATTATGTAACGAACAATATCGCGTTCTGCAGTCTGCGATCAAGTGACCTTGACGTTTGCAATTATAACACGTCATTCCTGCAACTTGACTATTATTAGCTACGTTTACTTGTTGTGGCTTAGTTTCATTTTTTGCAAAAACTTTTGTAGACAAGGGATCAAGATCAGTACACTTAGACATGTGTTTCTTTATCAGTTTATACACATCCAATTCTATACTTTCGGGTGTTAACTTTTTATCAAAACACTGCACTAAAGCTTCTGGCAACATAAGTGTCATGCAAGTTGAATACATTAATCGTAAGAAATCTTTCACGGAGATGTTATCTCTAGTAACTCAAGTGAAATTACCTAAAATATCTTGATACTCGTTTAGCCTATCGGCAATGAGAGCTGCTCGCTCTATGATATTAAGCAGAGTCAAAGTGGCTTGATTAAGTGTATTTCTTAATGTTAAAACTACATCTAAGGCTTCCTCACTGCCACAGACCGCATGTAGCCTAACTTTGAAATCATCCCATGTAACTGCCTCTTGAAATGAAACTCCCCTCAAGTATGCACTCACATCTCCTTTAGAAAAGTCAATAAAACTTTTAGCTTCTTGTAATCGTACAAATGGGTCTATAATTTGTTTAGCATTTAAGTGAGCGTCGGCGGAAGAAATCCACAACTCGACATTCTGAGGTAAGAACCCATTGACCAGACCTTGAAAAGGAAGAATAGCTGAAAGTGCATTTACTAGTGTTACAATGGGAGCGGGGATGGGGTTACTAGGTCCGGGGGTGGGGTTACTCGGACTCACAGGAGGCGTCATGTTTACTTTACTTTTTTTTCTATCTCTACGACTCCTTGCAATCCTATCAAAATATCTATATGAATACAGACGTCCTCTGCGTAAACGCATAAGCACTATACAATAAAGATTATAACATAATCCCCCAATACAATGATACTAATATAAAGATATTTCCCGAGAACTTCTGAAAGAAAACAGAATTAGCACAGAAAAGAAAAAAAATAAAGATAAGAATTCGAAGTTGCATACAGTTTCCTTTAATGAAAGAAAAAATTAAGATTAGCAAACAACTCACCCCAGCAATAATGGACGATCGACTCGTGATAACAACACTTCACTGTCTAAACCTGAAATGAATAAAGAAATGTACTTAGCTTAAGTTTATATGGGCGAAGGGCGATGTTGTCATTTCCTCTCTCTCTCTCTAGTTTGCGAGAGTTTAGCTGTTTGGGTGAATGTTTTCGGTCCGATTTCCCGTTGTAATGTTGAATGTGGTGCTTCCTTGATATGATTTTTGAATGTTTAATAAACGTTGAATGTCAGTCCTTCGTTTTCTTAAGATGTTGATTGAAGATCCAGTTCCTCAGTTTGTATAATATTTATAGTTGATATTCGATGCGTTCATTTCTTCGGTGGGCGTAGATACTTCGTCAAAATTGTAGATTCATTACTGTTTTAACTGCTAAGTATTACAGTTTAAATTGCTGGTTCTTAAAGTTGACTCTCTGGTTATTAAAGTTGATTATCTGGTTCTTATAGTTTAATCCCTGCCACCAATTGTTGGTGTGGTACTGTTATAAACACACATTATGGTTTCAATCAAAAGTCTATTCAATGTGCTATGTATTTTTAGACTTGCAGGTTACTTCTTCTGAATAAGTCTAAGTAAGTTAACTTTTAAAACAGTTTATTAGCAGCTCCATCACAGGAATATAGATGGTTTGGTCGGATGACCATTCCGTATGAGATGTTGACAAGAACTCACTAAAAAATAATGTCTGATGATCACGTATACTTAGTTATCTCGGCATTTATGTAAATATGTAAACACAACATTAATACAGGAAGCTATCTAGATCCAGTGAGACACTCAACTCTTTCTCATGGTTTTATTGTGTTTACTCTTCATGAAAAAAGTTACATTACAAAGGTTTGGTTTTGCATCCTGTTTATGACTGACTTGACGTTTCTCACACTCCTACTATCTTCTCCATTGACCCATTGGGTCATGGATTAATCATTTAATTTATAAACATATATATATATATATATATATATATATATATATATATATATATATATAAATTATATATATTTTTTTTTTTAAATTAATTTATTCTTTCCGTGTCTTGCATGCTACTGAAGAGTGGTCTTGGTAACGTCAGTAGAATTTTGCTTTGAATGAGATCGTGGAATCATTCCGACCATTGTCAGCCAAAGCTCTATTTTAACCTTGTCAAGAATTGGAATCACTTCGATCATCCCTGCAGGTATATCTGCACAAAAATTAAAGTAGAACCAAATCCGAATTGGGTCTTCTAATTATAAAGCTTTTTATTTCCATAATTTCTTTTTTAACTTTTTGGGATAATAGGGCTTTCTCACACTGTATTTCAAACACCAGGATTCTCATTAATACTTTTCAATTGAATATTGAATACATTATAATGAAAGTAAAAGTTGTATTTACGCTAATATGTACGAAAACCATAAATTCTTATTACCATTATATATCACTTCATTTATTCTCAAAACAGGTTTCTTTATACTCGCCTCTTTTATATAATTTCCCAACATATTAGTTAATAATCTTTTATAGTCTAATTTGGAAGCTGATATTACGAACTTATAATATAATGCTAGATTAAACATTTTGTTTTTACATTAAGGAGTCAAGAGTTGATTCGTTTAAAAGTCTAAAAATCTCGTTTACTCTTCATACTAAGTAAGTATATTCATTAACATTCTTCAAAGGTTCGTCCATAACCGTTATTCTTCGTGTGTCTGTCTTTTCATTGAATATTATCTTAGTTGTACTTATATAGATTTACAGTCCTACATTTATAATTTGTTTATTCACATCTTATATCATCTTTTGCAATTTGCCCATGATTTTCTGAATAGAACTATGTCATCTGTGATTCCTAAGGTGTTAAGGTATTACCCTTTTACTGCTTATTTCTACATTTCCTCACTTCAATTTCTTGGCATGCTCTGAATAGTTTAGGAGAGATGGGGGCTCCATGTCTATCTACTTTCATAATAAAAATTTTCACGATATATTTATGTAGTTTCAAGATTAGTGTACTTCCTGGACATATATCTCCTAGTGTTCTAATAAAAGATTTATCTTGTCTTTGAAGGGCTTTCATTAATACTGAAAATTATTGGGTGGTAGTTTATTATGTCTTTTGTGACTCCCTTTATGTGAATCCATATATGAATTTTTTCCAAGCTGTAGGTATAAAGTATTCTTTCAAACATTTTGTGCAATATTCAGCATTATATCAATTGTTAAGTCATCATCTCCTGCTGTGTTGTCTGTTTACACGACGTTTAATACTTTCTTTACTTGTCCCACTGTTACTTTTGTTACCGGGTCGGGTGTTACATTATTTATAATGGCAGAGTTATTTCATATATCACTATTGTATAACACTGTGTTGAAGTCGTCTTAAATCTTTATCATTCCATTTCTTTTGTTTACAATATTTCCATTTTCATGCTTTGAATTAAATATCTCTTTGCACCTTCTGCAAGGGCTTCTTTGCTTTAGCTTGATGCTTCTTCTCTTGGTTTCAAGTTTATTATTTTGGATAGTTCTACGAAATCTATTTCATATTTCTTCGATTTCACCTTTATTTACAATCTTTTCTTAATAAGATTTTTTTTTCTGATAGTTTTCCTTGATATTGTTTAGGAACTTTCCCACTTATGTCTTGTAAGAAATCCAATAGAAATTATGCTAAATTGCTGTTCATCTTATCTTCACTTCCTTCCATTTCATCCTGCAACTAGGAATACCTTTGTTGCTTAGCTAACCCATACTCATCAGATTATTCTCTTACATCAAGAGTGTTTATCTTCTTTCCTAAAATTGGTTATTTTCTTTCATCCTTATATCTAGACAAATTTGATTACTCACCAAACCTTGATCGCTTGATTTTCACTTTTTTGACTATATTAACTAACACACAGACACATACACACACACACACACACACATATATATATATATATATATATATATATATATATATAAATATATATATATATATATATATATATATATATATATATATATATATATATATATATATATAGATATATATATACAAATATATAGATATGTATATATATATATATATATATATATATATATATATATATATATATATATATATATTCATATATATGTATATATATATATATATATATATATATATATATATATATATATATATATATATATATGTATGTATATATATGTATATGTTTATATATATATATATATATATATATATATGTGTGTGTGTGTGTGTGTTTGTGTGTATATATACTATCAATATACATTCTATCATTTTTCTCTCATTTTCTTTCCTAATAACTGATCAAGTTGTAAAATTCTCGATCCATAGTAAATTATAAGGAATGAAGCCGTTACATAAAAAATAAAGTAAAGGAGTTTGATTAATAATAAATGTATTTCTATGACTAGCTAATGTTAATAACAAAAAATATTCGTCATCAGATCCCAAGTTGTACGCTTTTATTATATCCACCTTCTATTCCCGGGTCATTTTATCATCTATTTTACATAAGCAAGGAGAGAGAGAGAGAGAGAGAGAGAGAGAGAGAGAGAGAGAGAGAGAGAGAGAGAGAGAGAGAGAGAGATTTATGGGGTGTTAACCAAAACCCTGTGTGAATACAAGATTCGACCTTAAAACACAAACAAATCCTTGATAGGATATTTGGTTGCAAATGTACATAAAAGACATCGATCCTGATCCAAGAAGCTCTGTCCTGAATTAAAAAAGAGGCTGAGTGACTCTTTGATAGGATTTCAAACTTATACCCAAGGCTTGGTAGCCTTCA
>NC_090744.1:33128817-33138817 GCF_036898095.1 Palaemon carinicauda
TAACTAATTCCTAACCTTTCAATAGCGTTTGTACATCGACTTTTATACTCAAGATCTTGAGGTATCTCCGTTTCATAAGGACGTAATAGTTTTGTTTGTGCAGGTAGAAAAAAAAAAAAAAAAAAAAAAAAAAAAAAAAAAAAAAAAAAAACCCTGAGGCGTGGTTAGTTTTGATTTGGTAGACTATCTGACAAAAGTACACGAGACACGTTCGTTATTCCAATTACTTAAGATCTTTGCTTCTCATCCATCAAAAAAAGAGCACTGTTTTTCTAGCAGCAAAACACGACGTGTACTCATCAATTCATAAGTTAACCGATTTGTTTTTATGGCAACAGCAAATGACGTCTTTTCAAACAGTTCACAGCTTTTTTTGTCGGCAATAAATGTTGTACGTTTTTGCTTTTCTTCAGTTTAGATCTTTATTTTCCTATGAGCAATAAATGACGTACGTTTTTATTTTTGTCAAGTTCACAGTTATATAAGAGAGTTGATCTGAGCTGATATAGTACTTGTTTCACCAAACGTGTATAACAAACGCTGGAACAGTATTTTTCAGGTAAAGAATCGCCAGTCCCACTAAAAAAAAAAAAAAAAAAAAAAAAAAAAAAAAAAAAAAAAAAAAAAAACACCGTTACAGTGTACGGGCGTTTGTGATACAAGCGCGGTACATGCTCCAATAGTTGTACATGAGAGGAGGTATCCACGGTCTAGGTTTACCAGTCCTATATGATTGGTACTTTTGGTTTTTTCGTTGGGCTTCTACCAAGGATTTTAAATCCAATCCCAGGTAAATGGCCACAAATGTGTTTCTTGACAGGCCATCGACAACAGGATCCATTTCCCCAGGGATGTGCTGAACGGAACAATTGTATTCAGCCACGGCGGAGAGATGTCGCTGTTTTCACTAGAATATTATCACACCTCTTCGAGACTCACTTTTGTAAAAACATTCTATTGCCGCCTATTATTAATTCCTCCTGCTCTCTCTCTCTCTCTCTCTCTCTCTCTCTCTCTCTCTCTCTCTCTCTCTCTCTCTCTCTCTCAGACATACGCAGAGAAATTCTCATTTTTTTACTTTAAAATAGGGAATTTCTATTTTTGGGCCAGAGGAGCTAAAATACAAACAATAAATAGAAAGAATTACAAAAACAATTTTTTTCATACGTTTTTTTTTTTAACCTAATATACGGGATTAATTTATTTTTCTATGATTTGCTATATGGTATTTCTTACATCAAATTAGTTAAACTAGAATTTTTCTTACTGTTCACTGATTTTTTTTTTCCTTTAATGATCGAATATAAGAGATTGACTTCATGATGACAAAAACATACATTATGAATATAATAATATATACGAACCAGCTACTCAAAGCAAAGTATTATATATTTACCTTAGAGTAACAAATTATAACATATATATTACTAAATCACTCTTAAATCAAAGCTTTCTAATACCAGAGATATATCTACAGTAATAAATGGATGCCAATTTAAAAGCAAGTTTATATGAATTTTTTGTTAGCAAATATTTCATATTTTTGCTTAGGTAATTCTTGGCTAATATTGTTAAGAAAAGTAATTTAAATTTCTTCCGTTTACGTTTTGCCGTTTTTTATTCCTCTTTTTTTTCATACTATTATAAATATAATAACTTCGGTTAGAAATTTAATAAATCACTACGTAACACAGCGTATACAAAAAAAAAAGAACTACACGATCCCATACACCTATAAAACACTAAGTGGGAAACGGGAGAGCAAGTGAGATTGATCAATACATATCAATCTTTATTCAACGATTAATAAAAATCGAAGCCCAAAGAAAAGTAAATTATTGGTGAATAAGTCAAAAAGATTGATTAGAACAGTTTTAGAGTCGGTGAAAATAGGGTGCAAAATCTTCTATTTCACTCTTCTTCTAATGCTTGATATAACAATAGTGATAACAACCGCTTCCTGTCCCATTCTAGATCGATACTGAGATTAAAACAAAAGATGCAAGATTCACCAGACTCTAATTTTGTCGGAGTTGATTTCAGTAGTTAAGGTAAAAACCCTGAAAGATCACCATTGACGAAAATTCTGGGATGCCTGTTATAGATGTACTGATTTGATATAAAATCAAAGTTATCAGAATTTGTAGGAGCCACCATTCAATATCTTCTAGTGTTTGCTTCCCCTTCAAAATTGATCAAGGTTCACAACCTCGTTTATATAGAGATCTTATAAGGCTAGTAATATATTTTTGTTTAATTCTAAATTTTTTGCTTCTCCTCGTCACCCTATTTAAAAAATTTCAATAATATATA
This sequence comes from Palaemon carinicauda, assembly GCF_036898095.1. Taxonomy (NCBI): domain Eukaryota; kingdom Metazoa; phylum Arthropoda; class Malacostraca; order Decapoda; family Palaemonidae; genus Palaemon; species Palaemon carinicauda. Next base: position 33,131,131 of record NC_090744.1, read on the forward strand.
ATTTAATGTTTGAAATCTTTTTCAAGTAGTTTCTTTTGTTTAAATCTAAGTCATTTGATTTTACAATTCGACCTATGAATCTTTCTCGTTACTTTCAAATATATTATTTTTTAACCTTGTTATTCCCCTTTCATTGTAGAATATTCATTCCTCAATCCGTACGCAGTTTTTCTCTTTATTGGAGATTCAACCTTTTAAATCATTGGTGCATCTTTACCTTCAGTAACAATAATAAGATTAATTATATCAAATACATTAAAGATAATATTAATAATAATAATAATAATAATAATAATAATAATAATAATAATATTAATAATAATAATAATAATAATAATAATAATAATAATAATAATAATAATAATATTATTATTATTATTATTATTATCAAAATTATTATTATTATTATTATTATTATTATTATTATTATTATTATTATTATTATTATTATTATTATTATTATTATTATTATTATTATTATTAATGTTGTTTTCCCTTTTAGTGTTGCGAGCAGAAAGAAAATAAAAAAAAAAAACAATAATTTATTCTTCACGTTTCATTATCCTAATATTATACCAAAAACAAGAAAGAGGAAATTGAATAATTTCTGTCATGAACCTGTAAAGAAGCCTAAATAGAACTTAATATGTATATATTGGTGCAAATGCACTTAAAACTTGAGCACAGAAGATCGCCTTCAACGAAGGACATTGTCGGTAATTATACTGAAATTACTCTCTGCAAAGGACACAGAGAGCAATTCTGTTAAGAGCTTCAATGAAGCTGAAGCACATAATTCCAAACTCCATTTCCTCAATGACCGCATTACCATTTCTATTCTTATTGCTAATTTAAAGGGACTCAATAAAGACATTTCTCCTTAACGAACCTCACTTTAGTGAAGGAGTAAGAGATAATAAGAGATGCTGCCAAGGCTTTTGTAATGCAAAAAGGCCTCACTGTACGCCGGGCAGATAAATCTGCCGCCATCGTTCTCATAAATACAGAGGAGTGCCATGAAAAACTAGATACGATTTTGGCTGATACCTCAAAATTTTAACGCTTGTCCCGAAACTCACTCAGAGGATATAAAGAGGGAAGTAAACACGATTATACAAACCATCAATGCTGCCACCAACCTCGACCAAATACCACCCATTCCAAGTGATTTTCGGTTTTGCTGCTTTTACGGAAATGAAAAAAATTCCCAAACAAGGCAACACTCTTCGGCCTATTTTCAGCTAGTGCCTTGCTCTTACATACCAGCTTTTAAAGAGACTGAACACCTTTCTCACACCTTATATTCCCAGTGAATATTGTGTGGCATCATCAGCAGAATTCCTGAAAAAAAATAAATAAATAAATAAACTTGATAATGGACCGAGTGTGTAAGGATACAACTACGATCACCCCCAATGACCCTGAGGCCTCTCTCCGTGCACTATTAGAAATATGCAATAAGAAAGCCCCTTTTACCAAACATAAGGGCCACATATATATTCAGAAGGATTGCGTGGCCATGGGGTCCCCTTTAAGCATACTCTTTACTAATTTTTATATGGGAGTTGTCGAGAAGAAGGTTTCCAAAAAAAACAAAAAAAAATCAGCAAACCACTCCTCTATAAACATTATATTAACGATACTTTCATAAAAACGGCCAATGTGGAGAGCATAGAAGAATTTCAACGCATTTTGGAGAAACGCAGCTCCCTCAGGTTCACCCTCGAGCACAGCCTCCTAAAACGTTTCCCCTTCCTTGATGTCCTTGTAGAGACAACCAATACCTCTGTGCATGTGAAACCAATGAATCTTGTCCTATGTCTGAATGGTGACAGTGAGTCCCCTAGTTGGTACAAAACTGTCACCATTAAGGCTTCAGCTCGGAGAGCCATCTTTCATCGTTCTTCGTGGAAAGGCACCCATGAAGAACTCGACAACACTACCAAATTTCTTGTGAATAATGGCTTCACAAACAACGACATTAACCGACATATTAAGGAAGAGATGGGCAAATAGTACAAAAACGAATGTCATGAAAATTCCAAAACCACAGGAAAAATAAATCTTTACTATATAGGCCTCATGAGCTCATAATACCAAGAAGACGAAAAGACCATGAGAAATTTAATACATAGTAACGAAAATAGCCTCATAATTTATTACCAATCGCCAAAACACGAGACCTAATATTGAAAAATAACCCTGCCCCTGACATGCAAGATGATTAAAAAAAAAAAAAAAAAAAAGATGTAATAAACCAATATAAATGCCCTGTTCAGGGATATCCTGGCACCTACATCGGGATGAGGACGATGCATCTATCTTATGGATTATCTTACCACGTGCAATAGGGTGCAACAAAAATGCATTTGCTACAAACACATAACTACAACATATAGGGAGCATATAGTAAAGAATGTCACCATCATTGGCCGTGCCCCTGACAGCAGGCGCCTCAGGATAATAGAAGCATTTTCATGCAAAAAGAAACACTTGACCTCAACACCACGCAAGACGGGACCATATTGCCAACGTGTATAAGTCCCATGTCCAACAATAGTTCAGGCAATCATGACCATAACAGGAGTGATAGTGCTGAAGGTAAAAATATATATTTTTGCCAACGAGAACCTAATGCCTTAATACCACCAAGCATACTGTCTAGCCAGAGGCAACTACCACCCAGGAATAATAGTCTCCCTAGGGCGATTTTTGTCAAAGCAGCACTCTGTATATACAGTAGGCCCTTAAAAACTCATAATAATAATAATAATAATAATAATAATAATAATAATAATAATAATAATAATAATAATAATAATAATAATAATAACGAAACACTCCATAACATACAAAATCTTGAACTAGTATACGTCAGGAACCACAGAAGAGCTGCACAAGCATGGCCAAGGTTTAAAAAAACATTTACCCAGAACTTGTAACCACGAGCGAGGAATTCCTGGTGGATAAACATAGCTCCTTTCATTGCTCAGGACGAACCAAATCCTGAGTATTAAAATAAACCAATAAAATAAAACACAAACGTAGATAATTAAACAAGCCCCAGAAAAGGAATAAACGTGAATACGCAAGCCCTTTGGATGCTGGCAAAAGAACCCAACTCCTGGAAGTCCACAAGGCATGATATCACAGCCAACCCCCCCCCCCCCCCCCCAAAAAAAAAAAAAATAGAGAAAAAAACACACACACACAAGGAGCTATTGGATCTGCCCGATTTTTCTTCATCTCCCACTATACTTCACTTCAACACTTTCCCCTCCAATCCTTACAATCCTAACTCCCCTCTACACTCCCCCACATATCTAATAATGTAACTCTAGCTGTACCCTGTACAATAATCCAACACTATATTTCAACACTTAAATTTATTTGTAAAATACAAAATCTCAACTTGTCATCCGTTATCATCGTTTTGAAGCCTAGAGGATAAACACTATCGAATTATGAACAGTAGCTTATAGTGGAGAACTTTTTTTCAATTTTAATGTTCTGAAAAAAGATATATATATATATATATATATATATATATATATATATATATATATATATATATATATATATATATATATATATATATATAAGGTAGTAGGTTGGCCAGGGCACCAGCCACCCGTTGAGATACTACCGCTAGAGAGTTATGGGGTCTTTTGACTGGCCAGACAGTACTACATTGGATCCTCCTCTCTGGTTACGGTTCATTTTCCCTTTGCCTACATACACACTGAATAGTCTGGCATATTCTTTACATATTCTCCTCTATCCTCATACACCTGACAACACAGATTACCAAACAATTCTTCATCACCCAAGGGGTTACTGCACTGTAATTGTTCAGTGCCACTTTCCTCATGGTAAGGGTAGAAGAGACTCTTTAGCTATGGTAAGCAGCTCTTCTAGGAGAAGGACACTCCAAAATCAAACCACTGTTCTCTAGTCTTGGGTAGTGCCATAGCCTCTGTACCATGGCCTTTCACTGTCTTGGGTTAGAGTTCTCTTGCTTGAGGGTACACTCGAGCACACTCTCCTATCTTATTTCTCTTCCTCTTGTTTTGTTAAAGTTTTTATAGTTTATATAGGAGATATTTATTGTTGTTACTCTTCTTAGAATATTTTATTTTCCTTTTTTCCTTTCCGCACTGAGCTATTTTCCCTGTTGGAGCCCCTGGGCTTATAGCATACTGCTTTTCCAACTAGGGTTGTAGCTTAGTAAGTAATAATAATAATAATAATATATATATGTGTGTGTGTGTGTGTGTGCGTGTGTGTGTGAAAATCTTGTTTTCATTATGCATGGATATACTTACAATGTTTACAAATGGATTCAGTGATATAACGGAGATAATTTCCTACATTCTTATGTAAATCCATTAAAAAATATTAAAATTTTACTGCCTCGATACAAAATTCATTTAAAAACCCGAGAAAGGGAATAACCTCCATTTATGATATAATGAGAGAGTGATTACCTTTTCCCCATTTACTATTATTATTATTATTATTATTATTATTATTATTATTATTATTATTATCATTGCTGCATCCGCAGAATTCAATTTCTCGTCCAATTTCTCAATTTTACGGACAATTCTCTTTTCTGGGTTGCTACATTCAGCTAGCAAGTCGGTGAAGTTCATCAGGTGGGTGAAGAATACAAATCAGGTTAAGACTCAATGTAATTGACACAAGTACAAGCAATACTCGAAAATTACAACAGGGCCAAGTAAGGAGTAAATCCCAACATGTTTCGGAACTGCTTGCTCTGTCTTCAGGCGAGAAGTGAGGCTGTGGCCGGATCTGGGGCCTTATATATCCCGGCGCTGGTTCGTAGAAAGGGGCCTCGAATTCTGATTGGTCGAGCGAAGGTTATAGGCTCGGGTGGCTTAGGTACGACGAGCTCGGCCTGGCCTCCCAGGCTGAGAGGTAGAAAGAAATCCTGAATCCTGATTGGTCAGGACGCGCGCCGAGCAAGCTAAAAAGTCAGGCAAGCTCCTCTCTCGCCCAGTGGACTGGGCTGAGAGAGGTATCCAAGCTCCCTGATTGGCTGAGGCGCCCGCCGAGACGGGCTCAAAGTCAGGCAGCCCATTCCTACGCTCAGCAGACTGGAATTCCGGACCATGCTCGCCGCCGAAATCGGCGCTCGGCCAGACGATTTCTTCATTTGTAGGAGTGTCAGGATCGGGTTGTCATCATTCTGGGGGTCCTGTTCTTGGTTCCTAGCGTTGATGCGACGACAGGATGGCAGGAGAAACATCTCTTGAGTTGTATTGAATGCTGGTTTCTCTTTCTGGATGAACAGTGCTTCCAGTATTCGTAAGCGCCTGCTGTATGGGGCGCTGCTGATAATTTTGGTATTAGCAACGATGTCTGCCCGACTAATTTGGGTGTTATGTCGCTGTAGGGCGTGATTCCTTAAAGCACCTTGTTGGACGTGACACAAAATCCTCTTCAAAAGCCTCATTGTAGTCATACCGATGTATTTGCCGGGGCATCCTCGGACTCGGCATTAATAAGAGTAGACTACATTTGTAATGATTAGAATAGTTAATATTACATGTTTAAAACAAATGACGTAATATGTCATGTTGGTTGGAAGAGCTAACCCTGGGATTGCTGTAGTCATTCAAATCGTAAACCGGACATACAATGCAAGTCTCAGCAATTTGACATTCTTCTTAAACGTCAACACATTGTCTCATCGTGGGAAAGTTTGTGACGTCACCGGATGCAGGTGTCTTCCGATTTCGTCACGTGGCTAAAGTAAACCAAGCATACGATATCTGTGATATCGATAATTTATGCAGTTCATATCTAAACTTCACCAGAATTGGTCATCTGGACCAACACAGCTTCCTCCAGTGATGGAGATGTTTAACTCTGTTGTTTTTATATAATAAAGACTTAAAAACTATTAAGATGTATTCATGTACCATTTAAATACATCTGAAAAACAATTCATACTCAATGTGTGCTTATAACAGTAGCACGCCAATAAATGGTGGCAGCGTCTTCCTTAGAGGGTCGTTATCAGGGGGCGCTGGATTATTCCTCATAATCAAGCTGCGGGTCTTAGCAGTCTGATAATAGAAGATGAGTTTCACTTTTGTGGTCTCTTCGGTAGGTGACACGTTGTTGGTGAAGATATCTTTGATGGCCTTCTCATCCCGCTGATATTCTACGTGCATGAAGCCTTTGTAGTAAAGTTTAATATCACTAGATCCGTTGGTGGAGGTGTCGGACCTATCTATAGTGTTTTCGGACCCCTGGCTGGCGCTGTCGGACCCTTCTAACGCAGAGGACCCATACCACTTGTCAATAGCTGCCTTCACTTCACGTTGGACTTGCTTGTTGCCATAGCCATTATTGATGAGGACCTTGTGGGTGTCTGTCCATGACGAGCAGTGTCACAAGTCCCTGCGTACAAAGGCCTTGATGGTCGAGGCCCTGTAGCGGGCAGGGCATTCACTCTCGCCATTCAGACACATGCCGAGATTTGTAGGCTTGTGTAGACAGTGGTGTGAAATCGCTCGTTGGTAGATGAAATCAAGACGTCCAGGAACGGGAGGCTGTTGTTGACGCTGTTTTCAAGGGTGAAGTGGAGGACGCTGTTGTCCTCAAAGGTCCTCCTTAAGTTCTCGAGTGCTTCGTAGGAAGTAGCCTTGACGAAGATATCGTCAATGTAACGGAAGTAAGCGAGGGGATACTCGACTTTGGAGAATACCCTCTCCTCTATTACTCCCATGTAAAAGTTGGCAAAGAGTACGTCCAACAAGGTGTTATAAGGAATCACGCCCTACAGCGACATAACACCCAAATTAGTCAGGCAGACATCGTCGCTAATACCAAAATTATCGGCAGCGCCCCAGACAGCAGGCGCTTACGAATATTGGAAGCCCTGTTCATCCAGAAAGAGAAACCAGCATTGAATACGACTCAAGAGATGTTTCTCCTGCCATCCTGTCATCGCATCAACGCTAAGAACCAAGAACAGGACACCCAGAATGATGACAACCCTAATCCTGACACTCCTACAAATGAAGAAATCTTCTGGCCGAGCTCCGATTTCGGAATGGGCTGCCTGACTTTCAGCCTGTCTCGGCGCACGACTCAGTCAATCAGGGAGCTCGGCTACCTCTCTGAGCCCAGTCCACTGAGCGAGAGAGGAGCTTGCCTGACTTTTTGGCCGGCTCGGCGCGCGTCCTGACCAATCAGGATTCAGGATTCCTTCCTATCTCTCAGCCTGGGAGGCCAGGCCGAGCTCGTCGTACCTCAGCCACCCGAGCCTATAACCTCCGCTCGACCAATCAAAATTCGAGGCCCCTTTCTACGAACCAGCGCCGGGATATATAAGGCCCCAGATCCGGCCACAGCCTCACTTCTCGCCTAAAGACGGAACAAGCAGTTCTGAAGCGTGTTGCAATTTACTCCGGACTTTGCCCTGTTGTAATTTTCGAGTATTACTTGTACTTGTGTCAATTACATTGAGTCTTAACCTGATTTGTATTCTTCACCCATCTGATGAACTTCGCCGACTTGCTAGCTGAATGTAGCAACCCAGAAAAGAGAATTGTCCGTAAAATTGAGAAATTGGACAAGAAATTGAATTCTGCCGATGCAGCAATAGTATTCAACTCTACATGTGTGAAGGAGGGTCTCCTATTAAGATTTT
>NC_090744.1:33143817-33146317 GCF_036898095.1 Palaemon carinicauda
AAAAAGGGAAACCCAAAACTCCTGAAAAGCTACCGTCCGTCCAATAAGTGTACTTTCGGTAATAAAATAAACATAAAAGAGATCATACTTAACTCATCTGCTGAGGGCATTGCCTTATGAAGGTACCAAATCCCTGTTATAAATTCACCCATTAATAAGAATGCTGTGTTTCTGTCTGTTTTAGAATAGGCCTGAAACTTTTAAAACCTTCAGAATACTTTCTGTATGTATTTTACAAATCTTGTTAAAAATGTTTTGATCCATTTCACAACTGTTTTTCTAAATCTACAGAAATATACTAAGTGCATAATTGTTTCAACATCTCCGCAATTACTACAAAAATAAACGTGCGTAATGTTCATCATGAATAACCTATCATTTTTAGCTAAGATGTGGCTGTATTTAAACAATATTTCTCTATTTACTAGATTAATCCACTTATTATTTAAATTTTCCCATATTATATTCTACTTAAACAACGGATAACTTTCTTCAATACTTGGCAGAACTGATTCACCTCTCAGCATGTGACAGTGTAAGTGTTTTAATTTCAGCAAAGGATAGGTCTTTATCTTTAATAGAGAATGAAATATCGTCATTATTTTGTCATAATATGCAGTGCTAAAAATGGTAGATTCACTAAATCTATTAAAATCAACAAGATAAGAAAGCCTCAGCTTACAATAATATGCAGTTATTTCACATCCCATTGATCTATTGATAGTACTTTTGTAAAATCTCTTGAAAAGCATTCAATTTGCTTTCACAGTTAGATTTGCAATACCCCATCCTCCTTGATTCGTTAGAAGATATATAGTTTTCCTTTTAATAGGTTGATAATTCTAATTCCAGAGATATTTGAATGTACACTTTTCTATATATTTACCAATAGCTGAAATTTTATATACCTGAGAAACATACCATGCCTTTGATAATACAGTTACATTAATTATTACACTCTTTTGGAATAAAGTTAGACTTCTTTTATGTAGTGGCGCTATCATTTTTTTTTTAATATTATCTTTGATATTTTCCCAGCTCACCCTTACAGATAGTTCATAATCATTGATATGGCTTATACCTAGGATCCTAATACTGCCTTGTTTCACTTCTATCCCTGTTTCTGGCCATTCGAGTTCGTCTCTCCACGATCCCATTCTCATAATGTACGTTTTCTTTTTGTTAGGTTTCGCTCCACTTGCTTCTTCATACTCATAAATAACCCGTGGAGTTTCCTCAATAGCTTCCAATTTATTCACAACGATAGTGCTATCATCATCAAAGCCAACCACTACAATTTTTAACCCATTCAAAAGATCTGGAGAAAAAGTTACCAACCTAATTTATCGATACTTGTTTTTACATTTTTTTTTTTTCAAAGTAAATATGTAGATATTTTTCCCCATTCATTCTTTCATAAATTCTAGCTTTTACATTTACCCCTTCACATATTTAATTTTGAATTAGATTTATTCTGTCTTTAGGTTCCTTTATTTTGTAAAAGTTACTACAGTTATCAGAATGGATCCAATAACTTCTCCTTAATTATGCTTTCAGCAGATCCATTAAGTCAAATCTCTCTGTTTATAGTCTTTGAAACTTTAACAAAAAAGAGTGTAAGCTGATCTCTTGCATAAATCCAACAGCCTAGAATAGAATAAAACTGTACATCACTCATCTTTCATTTCAAATAACTACAAAATTGAACAAAGTTTTCTATCACTACTGTATATTTCAGAATACTTGCATTTAATTTCCAGTGTCCCTTGCCAGAGCTACTATCATTGATCATCTTAATCTTAACCAACCGAATTATGATCAGACCAGCTTACTGGAATATTTTCAGACTCACTTACATTATCCTTCAAGTCTCTAACGTATTATACATGCGATATATCCTAGAGCCATACTTACTGTATGCTCACATACGTATATCCTATCAAATGATTTGTCAAAGGCCACACATCTTCAAGTTGCAAATAATTTTTTATTCTTTAAAGAGCTGTTGAAATTATGTGATTATCAGGATTAGAACAACCTCTTTTACTTGTTACGCTGTTCCAATCCCCATCTATGATAAAGTATCGTAAATTGTTTCTCGTGAAATATAACATAACATTTAAGAATAGTTCCTCTTTTCCCCTTTTCTTTTTTGTCCCAGAAAGGGTATACACAATATACAATATAAATTGAGGAAAGGATGTTTTCTTTAACTCGCATCTTTGCCGTGCAAACCCCATTGAATAAACCTTCAGAGGCCCAACAGCAATTTTTTGTTATGCCTTAAGCGCTCTACCTTTCCATACCTATTCAATATATCTATTATCACTTTACCAATCATCTGGAATGGTGCGTTCAAATCGATACATACGGAAATTGTGAACTTAAATTTATAAATTTCAAAGTCTGTTTCACTTAACTTTATAAATTTATCCTCGAAATTATTTAAAACATCGGCAAATACGTTTGCTGAAATTAGCTTTACCACAATCGTATTTCT
>NC_090744.1:33158817-33168817 GCF_036898095.1 Palaemon carinicauda
GTCTGACCCGATAAATTTATCATAAATTTTCATAATTCCGATGTAAGTTACAAGAAAAACACACATTCGATGCTTTATTGCACATTTCAAGCGTCAGTCAAAGCTCCTAATTTGGTTTGGTAATTTCTTTTACACACCTCACGCAATTACTATCCTGAATGTAAAATAACTGGGACAAGACATATTTAGGATCATATTTTTCCCATGCTGCTTTTTAAGATATAATTCAGAAATCTCTTAGCAGAAATCGCGGAAAGTAGATCAATTCATCATGCTCAAAATTCCTATTGCTCTTTTCCAAATGAATAATTATTCCAGACTATTCACCAATTACAGATACTCAATGGATGTTCTTTATTATCCTCCCAGCTTCACGATATAAGTTCAATATGTTCAGGCTCCCAGGCATTACTCTTTAATCCGATTGAAATCCTAAGATTGATAGACCAAAGAATGTAGGATCTTGAAAGAATGTATTGACAACGAAGGAAAAGCACAAGGGAAATAAAACTTAATCCTTCTCTCTATATATTATATCTTTCTATGTTATGGCATATGGCAAAAATAATTACTGTAATCAATACATACATGCATACACACACACACACACACACACACATATATATATATATATATATATATATATATATATATATATATATATATATATATATATATATATATATATATATATATATATATATATATATATATATATATATATATATATATATATAAATATATATATATATATATATATATATATATATATATATATATATATATATATATATATATATATAATGGATTTTGAGCGAAGCGAAAAATCTATTTTTGGGTGAGATCGCCATGTCGTCCTGATGGAAGGTCTTAAGGTAGCTTCCAAAGGGATATATTATACTACAGTGATATTTCCAGAGAATTAACCTTCAGGTTCCAGAATTCTAACTCCTGGAGCGAATATCCTTAAAATTTTCTCAAGGATATCGCATAATATCAGAGGACGCATCTTGACACACCACATAGCAATCTGCACCCCTAGTAGCGTTTACACTTCGAGGGGGACGTGGCAAAAGAATAGAAGGGGGGCCGTAACAAGGTTACCCCCGTTCCTGTACTACTATTGACCACCACCCCGGCGCCATTCCCAAGATGGCGGACATTCCTTGTAGCATTGAGCGTGGTGCTACAGATACAGTATGTCAGGGAGGGAACTGTGAAGGTCTTTTCTTTTAAGAAAGAAAGGTGGTTCCATTAGGACAACATGGCGACTCACCCAAAAATAGATTTTTCGCTTCGCCCAAAATCCGTTTTTTGATCTCAAGCAATGTCGTCCTGATGGAAGTATACCAGAGCATTAATGTATATGTGGATTTTTCATCAGTGACTTAACCTTTGGACAACCTTTCTATGATCATTTGGATCTATCGAGACAAATGACATTACCATTATCCCTCATTATCAGTAATCATCTCTTATGTTAGTGCTTCTTGCCCCCTACAGGGAAAAGTCATTCTAGACAGTAGAAAAAGGGGGTCTCAAGGTAAGCATATATTGTATGGACAAACATAAGAATACACCAGATGAACAAACCGTCTCGTAGTTTGTGAAAATTACCATATACTTAACAGTGTTTCTTAAATCCATTGTTTGTGAGCATACAAATATATAAAAGTACATACATTGGACTTTTAATCATGCAATTGTCGGGCAAGTTAGGACGCAATTACATTCTAATAGACGTTTATTAGTAAGTAAAACGAATGTAGCATGAAAACGGAACTATACATGTAACCTGTACAGAGATTATCTTTCTTTCTTGGAAAGCAAGAAATGATAAGTGCCACTCTCAGATTGAAGAAAATTTATAAAACAAATTCTCTCCATAATTCCTGTACTGGTTACTTTTATCGGCACTGTGTACTACGTACACCAGCACTAGTTCTATCTATATAATTCCACACCTGGGATTTTGAATAGAGCTAGTGTCACCATGGTAACACTTAATCAAGGGAGGTCACACCCTAAAAAGGATGACCCCTTCTCCCTTTAATTGACAGTCCCAGTCAAGTAGCTGTTCATCGTAGAATTAGACTGCAGGCTAAATACTCTACCCGATGTCATCACATACTGATACATATCATGGACTTGCTTAGCATAGTGTTTGTAGAACACTCTGGATGATTCTCACCCAGTATATGTGTGAGGACATTTGAAGTCCCAAACCATTGACTGTTTATAACAGTAATTAGGGGGCAGTATTTAATACACTACCTGCCGCCACTACATAGTGTTTCAGTTCATGTACCTGTTTCGCATAGTGTTTGTAAAACACTCTGGATGATTTCCATCTAGTGTAAGAACGAAGACGCTCAAAGTCCATATACTAAAAGAAGTTTAGTGATGAAGCAATCTTTCTCAGATCATGACCTGCGGGAGTCCTATCAGGATCCGCTCTACTAATGAAGTAGTTGAGCTTCGCCCTCAGTTGTTTTAGTGATAAGTTTGATCCAGAGGTTTCTCTATTAAAGAGCTGTCCTCCCCTGAAGTCTGAAGTTCAACGAAGATAGACCTTTAGACACTCTACCGGACATAGAGATACATCTTCCTTCAGAGGGCAGATTCTCCAGGGACCCCACCTTTTAGTGGGTACCTCATTCTTAGCGAGAAAGGATGGATCAGGGAAGAGATTCAGTTCTCCTGTTTCTGAGAACTGAATGTGGCCCTCATCCCTAGAAAGGGCCACTATTTCACTAACTCTAGCCTCTGAGGCTATAGCCAACAGAAAAATAACCTTTGGGGTTAGATCATTAAGCCAACAATATTCATTGTTCAAGGATGAGGCATAACGTACGACCCTGTCCAAAGACAAAGAGATGGACTTTGGTGGTGCAGCAGGCATAAGCCTCGCACATACCTTCGGGATCTTATTAAAGATCTCTTTCGCCAAGTCTACTTTAAAGGCATATAGAAGAGGTCTAGTCAAGGCTGACTTGCACGTAGTTATTGTGTTGGCCCCCAAACCCTGGTAATGAAGATGGATAAAGAAGGACATGCAGAAGTTCATTGATATCTCTCTCGGTCGTTTTGCTTTTACGAAAGCAACCCACTTTTTCCAGGATGACTCATAATATCTTCTAGTTGACTTAGACTTGTATTCTTCTAAGAATTCTATATTGCCTTTGGAGATCCCGAATCTTTTCTTAACTGCTAGGGCAAGAAAATCATGCAATGAAGGGTTTGGGTTCTCTGTAATAAATCGAAGGCAATTAATCTCTGAACCTTCGGTAGTTGTCCTAGGTTCAGAATTAAGGACAGCCTCAGCCTCTGTTCCTTCCTCCAGGAGGATAGATTGCTCTTGGGCTACATGGGAGCCAACAGAGCTACTCCCACCTGGAAGGATCTCAGCATGTTGATGACTCTCAGTAGGTGATTGGACGGGATGAACTGGAAATCCTAAGTCTATCCCTTCCATTTCAGAGACATGATGTCTTTCATTTAAATTAGAGGATCCTCGTATGGGGCTACATATCAGGGTAGTTCCTTGACGGCGCTCGTAATGAAGAGTTCAGATTGCAGTTCAAGGACTTGTTCCCATCTGGGAGAGAATAGGTATGCATTCGTGGACCATTCTAACTCTATCGGCCTGAGCCTGAGTAGAGCATCCACTGTCACATTACAGATCAGTTGTATGTGAACTGCTGACAGGTGCCATCCCTTTAGGTAAGGGATGGCTAACTACACCTAGACTGTATGAGACGTTCCTTAGCATCGTCGATTGCAGTGTCTTGTTATCGCTTCGGAGTCCAAGCTCAGCCGTAGACAATCTGATCTGCTTGGAGAGAGTTTCCCTACTCATGACTGGACCAACATGGTCTTGGGATTTTCGGGCTTTGACCTTTGTTAGGGAACCGATTAAGGAAGGACTGCTATCAGTCTTTTTAGGCCTCTTCGAGTGTTTGATGCTTATTTTCTCCAGGCTCCCAGCGCATCTTGCAGCAGTGCTCTTAGCACAGGGCCTACCTCTATTGCAAACTGGAGAGAGATCAGGGTTCCTCCCTGTTCTCGTTTTGGGAATCTGACTGATTACCGGAGTCTCTGGACAGACCTTGCCATCTCCTTTTACCTTCTCAAAGGAAAGGAGAGTTGGAGTGACAACAAGCTTCAATGGCATTTCAGTCATTGAAACCTTTGAGCTGGAGAGAATCGAGACTACTTGAAGTTTATCTTTCATCCACGATGTTCCGGGGACCGAATCGTTTCTTCGGATGTTCATAGACCAGCCACCTTGGGTGCTGCCCACCCCAGCCTCTTGTCTGGGAACATTTTTGCTTGAACATTTCTTAGTCTTAAATATTGCATGACTGTGTCTGCCAATTTTATGAAGGCAGCTAGGACTCTGTCTAGTCTGACGGGTATCTTTCCTAGGAAGTGCGTTATTTTGTGTAACTTGAATCCTAGATAGGAGGGGAAAGGGTGATTGACTGGAAGTTGCCGATAGACTTCAGGTCTGGTAAAACTATAGGCACCCTTTTTAGCAGCGGGGTTTGTAATGTTCAGGAGGATAAACATCCTGAACTCGTTGTTTTATTTGGACTTGTTGAATGGCGATAAATCCTGAATGACTCTGAATTTTCTTGGGTCCTTCTCATAAACACACAACGGCCTTCCCTGGAATTCGGTGGACTAAAGTTTCCTTACCACCTGTATGCTCTAGAGCTCTCAGGTAAACTCTTCCAAGAGGGTTTTGGATTATCGGAGGAGTTGAGGAAATGGTGGTAGAGACATCTCCACCTCTCATCTTAGTCCCATCTTGATTAGGCCATGGACCCAAGGATCGAGGGTCCAGCGATCCTAAAGGAATCTCCCTCCTACTAGAAACATTTCTATGCTTCGACTGATCAGTATGAATATCTTTTCGACCATCTGTCTGTGACAGCTCGGTCACTACAACTGTGGATTTCCAGACCTCTCCATCTTCCTTTTAGGTTGGAGACCCACAACCTTAGAATATTCTCTTTTTTAAAGGATCCCCCACTTTTGGAGAAGTCCTACTTTTTCCGTGGACGCGTTCTTAATCACTTTCTTGAATACCTCGTCTGGAAAGAGGTCTTTACCCTAGATGTTGGAAGATATTAGCTTTCTTGTATCGTGTTTTGCTGATGCGTTAGCTAACACAAACTCGCTACATGTTCTTCTAGCCTTTATAAAGGCATAAAGGTCTTTTACCAAAGTAGCCATATGTATTTTGACTAAGACCTTGAGCATGTCTGGGGTATCTTGATGAGCCGAACAGAACTCTATGTAGTTCTGTAGAGATATGGAGGCTGCAAGTCTCTCCTTTGTTTCTTGTTCATTCTGTAAGAGAAACTCAGATAATTTTGGAAGATTTTCCTTAAATTGTCGACTGGCAACATCCGCCTCAAGTCTTCCTACTGAATAGGTGAAATGGGCCTCTTTCCAGTTCTTCTCCTGTCTGGAAAATGCTAGTGACAGAGGCTCGCACTCCTTGAGTTTGGGACACGGTTTACCTGTCTCTACTGCCTCAGTAACATATTTGAAAACCTCCTCCGTAAAGGGGAATGAAATTGAAACAGGAGCAAGAAAGGAAGAGTGCTTGTTACCGGGTGTGGATACCTTCAACACCGAGTAACCCGCCTTTGCTATGTTGCTTGATAGGATAGCCTGTGCTTTATGATTGTCGAGAATCATAACCTCCTTTGATTCCATTCCTTTTCCTGATGTTGGTTCATCCTTCAGTCTAATGGAAAAGTTCAGGAAAGCGTCAAAGCTTAGCCAGAAATGGATTTTGTCCAAAGGAACAGCACCCATCTTCTCCAAGATGAAGAGTTTGCCATTTAAAATCGGCATTAGCTCCGCAAACCTCCAGGGATTGGTTGTGGAGCATGTTGGAAGGTCTTGATCTACGAGTCGTTTGTACGACCCTTTAGGAGCGACAAGTGGAGCTTTACCAAGTTCTACCTTGCATTTCGCTTCCTGCTTTGTGCTCTGTTTGCACAAATTTTCTACTAAATTTTTGACTTGGGCCCATAACTGGTTCATTCCATCTAAAAGAGGGATAAAAGGATGAGATATCGATGTCGTTGGCTCATGAGCCTGTTGGGATGGAGACAATTCCAACCCGACATTTTCCCCTTCTTCCCGTGGGCGCTTTTTGCCCTCCTTCCCGAAGGCTATCTGGCCATCGGGAAATGTACCTCATGTCTGGAGTACCACTATTTCCTTACTCGCTGTTGGAAATAGTAACCTACGCATCTTGTCATTAGGCAGCTAAGGTCCCAGAGAGATTTTCTGAAAGCCTCTAACTCTTTTGCGTAGTTTGAAACGAGCTGCATCCCTAGTCTCTACCAACTAGGGATTCTTCAAACCTTTGGACAATAGGGCCCGACATACTTTGCAGGCCTGCGGGTTCCAATACTGCAGGTGTTCGGAAATAATATTGCAGGGGGCATGAAACCTGCATGCATTATTTCCGTAAAAACACTTACTGTCAGTTTTGCAGAAGACTGCAACACATGACATCTGGCATTCATCCTGTAAAGGAAGTAAAACAAAATGAGTATACGATTAATTACCTCACTGATAACAAATATATCAAAGGTCATATCTTAACAGAATAGCTTAGGATAGCAAGCTATAAATGGATAGTAGGGGACATATACTTGTGTATCCCTTGCAAGCAAATGCTGGTACATCCCCTCAGTATTAAATGTTAGGAATTTCCTTTTCGAAGGAATTTCAACTGAAAAAGGGGGTTTTCTAACCCCTAGGGATAGTGAAGTGTATACTTCACTGTCCCATTCATAATAAATACTGTGGGGTACGGAAGACTGATTTCTCAATCAGCCTACCGAAGAAACACTATTCCTTCAATGTAAGAGCGGCTGCAGCATAAGCTCGTATGAGGATACCCAAGATATGCTAGAAATAGTTACAGTATAATCATACTGTAGTTTTCTATTTGCAGTATGCACTATATTGTAATATACTGGCTACTGTATAATTATATATAGAATGATCCAGCCAATGTGTTGCCTTTCAGGTAAGCAACTGACTGTACGGTCCAGCTGGTATGATGCCAATTGGACTAGGGAAAGGAAAGACATATATTTGTAGATATCTCACCCAACTTATTTGCTGTGACCCCCCTTACAAAATTAAAACATAGAGTTTCCTAATCATGGAGACTCCAGGATAAGGGCTCTGCCCTTTAAGGGTTAGGAGTGTAACCTCCAGTCCTTGAAATTTTAATATTGCAGGGTAATCTGAAGACTGATTTCTAATCAGAATATTGAAGAATTAAATTCTTTCAATATGAGATTGGGTTCCACAAATATTTGGGCAGGATTTTCAAATATATTGGAAAACACTACTAGTATAAAATATACAGAAGCTTTCTATTTGCAGTATATCCTACACTGCAAAAATACTAACTACCTGCATAAACATATACAGTAGTTCAGCCAGTATGTCTTCGGCATAGCTAGCTAATGCTAGCACATCTAGCCTGCTAGCTAAAAGAAAGAGAAATAGCATTGAGAACAGGCTACTTAATACTGTATATATATACAGTAAAAGGGATGTAAAAGTCAACTTTTACTACCTTCTCCAGAAAGAAGGTTCAAATGGAAGGGGAGAATATAAAATTCAAGCTTCCATCCAGCTACAGTACTGTCGCCGTCAAGGATCTATCTAAACCTTGCCGGCCGGCACCGCTGGCCAGTACTGCCGGTCGAGTAGGCACCATTCTGTGCCGGCCTGTTAGGCAGCACCCCGACAGTAGCCACTGTTGCTAGCAGTTCAAGAAAGACCTGAAGAACCTTTGTAAACAGAAGGGACTTCCCACTTACAGCCAACATGGCCAGCAGCTGCCGGCCGGCAGCTGCCCTGGTTGCCTGCCAGCAGTCACCATGACTGCTGACGGGCTTGTAGTGCCAGTGTCCCCTATACATTAGAAGAATCTTATTCCTCAACCTAGGGTCCACTTACACAAGACTATTCTGGTAGGTCACAGGAAGAAGGGTCATATCGTACGGACCCTTCAGGAGTGGCCTAGGGATGTCTAGCCTCCTATGTCTGTAGCCTTACGTAGCAAAAGAATTTTATCCATATTGCCAGGTAGCTACCGACCACAGACTAAATACTCTGAGACTATGGCTAAAACCCCAAAAACCTGCATCTGCGGTTACAGGGGAAGGGCAGAAAAAACCGTTGGAAAGTCATGCCTGAATTAAAAACTCGAGGCCGACCCGCTAAGGTTGTAGCCTGAGGCTATACTCAGAGGAAAGAGGGATTACCCTTAAATCTCCCTTTTTTGAGAGGTGTAAAGTTTCATCCAATTTAAAGAGATACCCATCTCTGCATAATTGAAATCACCATACACAAGTGTAACTGGGGAATGTCTAAATGTATAGTAACACTCCTGGGTTAGGTTACCTAGGCGAGACGAGATCTCGGTTACCTCACTCTCCAAGACTCTAACTATACGATCGACCTGGAAAGGAAAAATATGCACAATGTAAATATCTTTACTATAATATATTGCCTAAATAGCTAACATAATTAAATAATTAATTAATGATATATGATGCTATCTAAAAACCGAGAAGTCGTTTTGCTAACTATATAACATGCCCAACGAACGACAGCGCTCATAGCACCTCCAGTACAGGCTATCTCTAAACACAATAAATAACTAAAATTTCACTGTGAAAAGGGAGCTAAAAATTATTCATTGTAAAGACCCAATACTTAACTTTCCGAAGGCGAAAGAAGTTGGAGAATGCATAATAAAATCCTTGAATATCGATCGAAAAGTTAGATCAACAGGGAACACCACTGAGCAGAAATCACTACAAAATTAGGAATGTCTGCCATCTTGGGAATGGTGCTAGGGTGGTGGTCAATATTAGTATGGGAAGGGGGTAACCTTGTTACGGCCCCCCAGCTATTCTTTTGCCAAGTCCCTCTCGAAGCGTAAACGCTATTAGGGGTGCAGATTGCCATGTGGCGTGTCAAGAATGCATCCTCTAATATTATGCGATATCCTTGAGAAAATTTTAAGGATATTCGCTCTAGGAGTGAGAATTCCGGAACCTGAAGGTTAATTCTCTGGGAATATCACTGTAGTATGATATATCCCTTTGGAAGCTACCTTAGGAACTTCCATCATGATGACATGGCTTGAGCCCAAATATATATATATATATATATATATATATATATATATATATATATATATATATATATATATATATATATATATATATATATATATATATATATATATATATATTTATATGTAAATATATATATATATATATATATATATGATAAATTTTGCACATTTTTACGTGTTTTTCATATTCAAATAAGCCATATATATTTTGATATATTAATGTCTGGATTCTCTTAACGACCTCGGGATCAGAGCCCCAGGCGAAATCTCACAAAGACAAGAGCTTGGCTCCGGCCGGGAATCGAACCCTGGTCGGCAAGCTTATATAGACAGTGACTAACCCATTCGAATGGGTTAGTCACTGTCTATATAAGCTTGCCGACCAGGGTTCGATTCCCGGCCGGAGCCAAGCTCTTGTCTTTGTGAGATTTCGCCTGGGGCTCTGATCCCGAGGTCGTTAAGAGAATCCAGACATTAATATATCAAAATATATATGGCTTATTTGATATATATATATATATATATATATATATATATATATATATATATATATATATATATATATATATATATATACACACACACATATATATATATATATATATATATATATATATATATATGTATATATATATATGAATATGTAAGTGTATATATATAGGGTATAAATATATATATATATATATATATATATATATATATATATATATATATATATATATATATATATATATATACTGTATATATACATATAAATATATATATATATATATATATATATATATATCATTATTCTAGGTT
>NC_090744.1:33173817-33273817 GCF_036898095.1 Palaemon carinicauda
AAGGTCAAAGCGCTGGTATTAAAAGCCTATGATTTGGTTCCCGAGGCCTATCGCCTAAAATTTTGAAATTATAATAAACATCCTTCACAGTCTTTTGTAGAATTTTCTCGGGTCAAGGAGGAACAATTTGACGACTGGCTGAAGAGCCGACAAGTGGTGTCTTTTGCTGTGTTGCTCCTTGAAGAATTCAAAAAGGCATGTAGCTAAGAGTTGAGGGTCCATCTTGAGGAGGTCAAAACTATGAAGTTGAGTAATGCCACTCAGTTAGCTGATGAATATGTGTTGACCCATTGCTCTGGCAATAGTAACTTTGAGTACATAGTTTTAAATGATCCATCTTCCCGTGCCCACAGTAGTGGAAGGAGGGGAGAACCACCTTCGATGACTCCTAATATTCTTAAGAATAATAATGATAATTCCTTTTCAGATGGTAGGAATATTGATAGAGTCTCAGGAGGGTCTCCTCCTTAGTGTCTTTTTCAACAGAGGTATATCTAATTATGGCAATAATCAAAGGTATAATGATAAAAATGGTAACAGATACATCTAATTATGGCAATAATCAAAGGTATAATAATAATAATGGTAACAGATGTACTGGACGTAGCCTGTTTCTGGTTTGACAAGCCAGGTCATTTTCAGAACCAGTGCAATGCCCGTAGATGATATCTTGAGAGAAACGGCCAAAATCCAGTTTCGTTAATATCTGATAGGTCTAGTTCTTGTGATAATCAAGTGAAAAAATCTGTAGTTAGCTGTAGGGTAGATAATAATAGTAGTGACACTTCTAATAAAAAAACAATTGTGACTCAATTTTGACAAATATGTATGGCCAGGTAAAATACATTTCTAATTTTCGGAAAGTTTCCATATCCCAAAATGGCATGAAAGAGAATTGTTGTGAGCAAGATTTATTACAGATTCACTGAACTGGGACGGAACCACAATTTGTGCAATCTGAGAAGCCTTGCTACGATCATCTGTCGAAGGATGACTAAACCTTTAAAGTAAACCTTTAGTTATACCAAACCGAGGTTTAGTCAAATCATTAATGTCTCCCAATTCAAAGTCAAATTCTTTTTTCTGGGCTTCAATAAAAGCCAATCTTACCCAATCAGGTTTCAAATCATTAATAATAATACTACTCCCACTATCTACTGACCCGGGCCTTTCTACATCTACTTCTAGACTACAAAGCATTAAATCATCATCGACCTCAAGTAGATCAGTAGTAAAGATCTTGAGGGACACTGGTTCAGCTTGGTCACTTGTGTTAGGGGATACCTTAAAAGGTTGTAAAGAGTATTCAGGGAATTATGTCGTTCTGGGAGGGTTCCCGAACACTGTTGTTTTTGCTGCATTGGTAGATGTCAGGTTGTCTTTTCCTGGATGTGATAAGGTTACCGATTTGGCCGTTGTTGTTAGACTTACCATTCCTAGGATTGACGGTATTTTGGGCAATGATATGGTCAATAGTGAGGATCAGGAATTATTTCCCATATTATCCATAAATGAATGTCCCATAGCTGTAACAACCCGTGCCGCAGCAAGAGCTGCTGATCTACTTGAGGTCGTTGATGATTTAATGCTTTGTAGTCTAGAAATAGATGTAGAAAGGCCCGGTTCAGTAGATAGTGGTAGTAGTATTATTATTAATGATTTGAAACCTGATTGGGACAGATTGGCTTTTATTGAAGCCCAGAAAAAAGAATTTGACTTTGAATTGAGAGACATTAATGATTTGACTAAACCTCGGTTTGGTATAACTAAAGGTTTACTTTAAAGGTTTAGTCATCCTTCGACAGATAATCGTAGCAAGACTTCTCAGATTGCACAAATTGTGGTTTCGTCCCAGTTCAGTGAATCGGTAATGAATCTTGCTCACAACAATTTTCTTTCAGGCCATTTTGGGATATGGAAACTTTCCAAAAATTACAAATGTATTTTTGGTTGCTCTGGGTGAAATCTAATGTGAAGCATTTTGTGAAGGAATGTTAGGTATGTCATGTTATGGGAAAACCAAATCAAATAATTCCCAAAGCTCCCTTACATCCTATCCCTCCCATTGGTTAACCATTCTCGGAATTGGTGATAGATGTCATTGGTCCTTTACCTAAAACCAAGTTTGGTTATGTTTATTTATTAACTATTATGGATAGAGCCTCTAGATTTCCCGAAGCATTCCCTATGAGACGTATTACATCTAAAGTTGTTTTTGAAAAGTTAATGGATTTTTTTTCCAGGTATGGTCTCCCTCATGTTATTCAGACAGATCGTGGTACAAATTTCACGAGTAAGGTATTTAGAGGTAAATGTGCTGAACTGGCCATTCAGCACATTACCAGCGTACCTTATCACCCGGAGAGTCAAGGAGTGGTGGAGAGGTTTCACCAGACCCTTAAGTAAATTTTGAAAAAAGCATTGTTAAAAACAAGGTAGTGAGTGGGATAAAGCACTTTTCTTTGCCCTCTTTGCTATTAGGAATCATCCAAATTCTTAAACTAATGCAGCTCCCTTCGAATTGGTATTCGGTCACAAATTTCGTGGTCCTTTATAAATTTTTAGCGAAGTGCTACAGTCCAGTCGAAGGGGAGATGTTAAAGTTGGAGAATTTGTAGAGTATTTGAAAAAAAGTTTGTCCAGTGCTTGGAAATTTGCACGGGAAAATCTGAGTTATTCGCAGGCTGTGATGAAGGATAATTTTGACAGAAAAGCTAAAGTTCGTTCTTTTGAACCTGGAGAATTGGTTTTGGTTTTAAGTATGGACTCGAACAATTTTCTTGAACCAAGGTATAAGGGTCCTTGGAAGGTACTGAGAAAGTTGTCCAAGGTCAATTACGAAAATGAAGCTCCAGACTCAAGTAGAAAGTGTAGAATTTATCACATAAACAGACTGAAGCCATATCATTGTAAAAGTGTCGATTCTTTAGAAATTGTGTTTGAACCGATATCGGTAGTAGTAGATGTTCCTCCTGAAGAATCAGATGACTGAATGTATCAAGTTCCTTCCGATGTTTTGTTTGAAAATTTGCAAAATTTAGGAATCTTGCAGGAAGGTTTGGAACATTTGGATGTTAATAAAAAAAAAAGATGTGCTTGATATAATTTATTCCTTTACAGATTTATTTCAGGATTCTCCAGGTAGAACTGAAATACCTTACATATATATTTATTTGATAGAACAAGAGTATAACTGGCTGTTACTGGTAATATAACAAAGTGTTTGTTTAAAGTAGAGTAATTTTATAAATATGTTGTTATATTGGGTTGGTGATCATTTACCGAAGAGCAGTTAACATTTACCTCTGGTATTGTAAATACTTATCTCTCGGGTCTGTATATAGATATTGGATTAACAGGATTACTGTAGCTTCGGTTGAAGACAAAATAAAGAAGGTTTACCGACATCGGTATTATCTCTGATTATTCCATCAAATACAAGTGGGATATAACAGATGGTAGCAGAGACGTCGTCGAATCTCGGACCTGGACATCGAGATTAACAAGTGTTTTCTTGTGATTAATAAGTTCCAAAAGTTTTGTGAAAATTTTTGTAAAGTCTAAAATGCCAGAAAACAATGGAGTAAAACACCCTTACCAAGGGGGTGGATGGGTCAACCATCAGCTATGTTTAGAAGAACAAAGGAACTTTAACTTTTCCCGCCAAAAAGCTCCCTCTAAGATGATATACGGAGTGTAAGGTTCCTCATGTATAAAGAAGACAACAAGAGGCATTACTTATATTACCAGCATTACTTTTTCTATTGAAAAGTTGACGCTGGTTGACATAAGTTGACGCTTCAAAGAAAATTCTGAGTGAGAAGTTTTACACCCAAGAAAATTTACGAGAACTCTAGTATGCGTGTATTTTTTTTCTTTTAATTCTATAAAGATAAATTAAGTTAACATTTTTCAAATTTAAACATTTAGAAATTTTAAGCTGAAGGTTACCCTGAAAATCCCCCTGGTGTTTAAGAAAAACTGAATTGAAATGGATGTTATGTACAGAGAAAGTATGGACTTGAACAAAGAGATTTGTGAACTTGAAAAATTTGGTCATATTCAGAAAACCGATGGTAGTTTTGTCTTTCATCATTGTAAAAATTGTGGAGGACCTTTGCTTGGCCACATAAAGGATGAAAAGGATTGTGACCCAAATAGGAAATGGACCCAGGATGAAGTAGATAGGATAGAAGATATTTTATCTGCACATGGAATGTTTTCTGTAAATGTGGCACGTATGGACACAAGAAAAACAGTTATTAAATGTGATATATGTAAAAAGAATTTCATGAACAGGAGGGAGAAGGAGTAGCATATCAAAATTATGCATAAAGATATTTCGACAAGTGTGGTAAAAGAAGGTGCTTATGATTTAACAGCAATCATTACAATGGGAAAAACTATTGGTGAAGAAATTGCCAAAGGATTGGAAGCGAAGAAATCAACACAGATTACTAAAGCGAAACCTCCTCCAATCTGGGTTGGTCAAACTTTTGAAAAGTTTTTCCAAGAAGTAGAAGCGTGGAATACCTCGAACAAGGATGATGATTTTACGAAGTATACTGATTTTGTTTGGGAAGTTATGTTTATCCTTAGTTTTTCCTTCTTATTAATATAAGAGATTTTCATTATTTTGCGTAATATTATTAGTTAGTCTCGTATTCTCATGGTTTGCTTTTATTGCTTCCTTATACTCTGAAATAAGCATTAATCATTAAAGTTATATCCTGCTGTTTGGGTGTCTTTGTTCTTCTGTTGTAATTGCTTGGTAAATATATGCATTTCCTTCATCATTTAAATAAATGTTTGGTAAATTGATTTTCTTTTAACTTAACTATACCAAGCACCAAGCAAACGGTAGCGAAGGTAGTTAATTACGTTAACCCTGTAACTAGTTACTGCCTAGTTTGGTTATCTTCCAGTGTCAACCCCGTTCCCAAAATACTTTGGAGCAGGAGTAGCTTGGAAGGAGAGGGACAGTGAAGACGTGACCACTACCTAGCACAGCGCGACTTTGAGATCGGTACTACGATCATACAAATCTTAAGTGCAGTGCATTCTAAAGGAACTATGAAGAGCTAAATGTATCTGTGACCTGGCCCATGTACC
Source organism: Palaemon carinicauda (assembly GCF_036898095.1). Lineage (NCBI taxonomy): Eukaryota > Metazoa > Arthropoda > Malacostraca > Decapoda > Palaemonidae > Palaemon > Palaemon carinicauda. The sequence goes on from NC_090744.1 coordinate 33,178,930, forward strand.
GAGGGTGGGGAGGCGGATAATGCTGCCTTTTATCCCCCTTAGGCCGCCACCATTTCCACGAAGAACAACTTGCCAACCGATACCATCTAGTTGCTAATACGATTATTCGGCTTAATTGGACCTGGAAAGGATAGCTGAAAATTTGAAGGTTCGTTGCAAATTTCGTTTGGTGCTTGTCATTTGCGATTTCAATTTCAGTAATTATTGTTGAACAATAATGTCCTTACAGAATTTCCCCATGAAATTTATCAGAGAATCATATTCGATTGGTACCCATGTATGTAATTATATTTACCAAGTAAGCCTATTATATGTCTTTTGGACCTTCATTTAAAGGCAACATTCATATTTCTGGAGCTAGCATATTACTTTTACTTATATTTAACAGGTAGTAATTCATATTTTTCAAGCCATAATTTTATATTTATGGTCTGCCGGGTTAACCCAGTAACTACTTGTTCATATCAGATAGTTTTGCTTAGCCTCTCAATCTCGTGCTTCGTTGCCTCATTGTTTTTACGTATGTTTGGATGGACATGCCCACTTATTTGCATTGCTCTTGAGCATTTAGAGGTTTACTTTATATATATATTTTACTTGAGTCATTTTCTTAAGTTTTACATTAATTTTGATTTAGTTAATTTGATTAGGAGTCCTTTCTTATATTAGGATTTCCCTCATTTCAGATTCTCTTGATTTATTCTGAAACTGTGAGTTGGCACCAGGGCCAGCACCATCCCTCTACCGCGTATGGTTTGGGATTACCTGTTGCAAACCAGGAAGCAAGGATATTCCCAACAGATTGATAAATTAAACTGTAGAATTTATTATTAAATTTCTTGTGTTTTTTCTTGGTGTATTATTCACAGTAATTAATTCAGAATATACTTAACACGTACAGTGCTATAGAAGTCAGGAGGTAGACTGGAAAGTAGACATCATACTTAACAGCTACATTATTGCAGAAGTTAGGAGGTAGACTAGAAAGTAGACAGCAGACTTAACACGTATTATTTATGTCTATTTTCCAGTCTACCTCCTGACTTCTGGAGCACTGTACGTGTTAAGTCTGCTGTCTACTTTCTAGTCTACCTCCTGACTTCTGCAATAATGTAGCTGTTAAGTATGATGTCTACTTTCCAGTCTACCTCCTGACTTCTATAGCACTGTACGTGTTAAGTATGCTGTCTACTTTCTAGTCTACCTCCTGACTTCTGCAGTAATGTAGCTGTTAAATATGATGTCTACTTTCTAGTCAACTTCCAGACTTCTACAGTACTGTACCAGTTAAGTATGCTGTCTACTTTCTAGTCTACCTCCTGATTTCTACAGCACTGTACCTCTTAAGTCTACCTCCTGACTTCTATAGCACTGTACGTGTTAAGTATGCTGTCTACTTTCCAGTCTACCTCCTGACTTCTACAGCACTGTACCTCTTAAGTCTACCTCCTGACTTCTATAGCACTGTACGTGTTAAGTATGCTGTCTACTTTCCAGTCTACCTCCTGACTTCTACAGTAATGTAGCTGTTAAATATGATGTCTACTTTCTAGTCAACTTCCACACTTCTATAGCACTGTACGTGTTAAGTATGCTGTCTACTTTCCAGTCTACCTCCTGACTTCTACAGTAATGTAGCTGTTAAATAGGATGTCTACTTTCTAGTCAACTTCCACACTTCTACAGTACTGTACCAGTTAAATATGCTGTCTACTTTCTAGTCTACCTCCTGACTTCTATAGCACTGTACGTGTTAAGTATGCTGTCTACTTTCTAGTCTACCTCCTGACTTCTATAGCACTTTGTGCTAAGTCTGCCGTCTACTTTCTAGTCTAATAAAAAGCATGAGTTTAATCTGAGCTTTCAAACTAACGGGATTTACTACTAGAAAAAAAAAATAATTCAGCCAAAAAAAAAATGATTTTTTGATTAGTTTGATTGAGTCCTATCACTTAAATTTCAATTTAAAGACTCCCCTTCCCGAAAATAATTCATACAATGGAAAACCAATATCCACAAATCCTAAACCTTCAAATTCAGATATTTACAGAGTCCAGTCCAATATTCCATCTCTATACTCTTATGATAACTTCACCCTAGTACCAAATGTCACAAAATCTAACCTAGGTTTTAAAAGCACACAACTTTCAAAATCAATTTGACCATCCTAAAGGAAGTTGACAGTATTGGATCATTGAAAATGGCAGACTTAACTCGGGTCATACTGGAGACAGGAGACTGAAGACCTTCATCACAATCTTTCAACTTGAGGATCAACAGCGTCTGTCTTCGCGTCCTCTAGGCTTCGGTGCCATACCACACAAACTGGATCACAAATCTGGAAAGAATTGAAAAGGACAATTCAACAGAATTTTTGTTTTTGCCTATTTTACAAAGTCATTTTTCCTAAAATTGTTTTGACAAAAAAAAAGTAAACTTTAAGTTTTGTTGTCTCAAAAAAGTAGGTCTAATGGAGACCTAGAATTAAACTTCTACAATAATATACCTATTAAGTAGGATGTCTACTTTCTAGTCCACCTCCTGATTTCTACAGCACTGTACCTCTTAAGTCTACCTCCTGACTTCTATAGCACTGTACGTGTTAAGTATGCTGTCTACTTTCCAGTCTACCTCCTGACTTCTACAGCACTGTACCTGTTAAGTCTACCTCCTGACTTCTATAGCACTGTACGTGTTAAGTATGCTGTCTACTTTCGAGTCTACCTCCTGACTTCTGCAGTAATGTAGCTGTTAAATATGATGTCTACTTTCTAGTCAACTTCCACACTTCTACAGTACTGTACCAGTTAAGTATGCTGTCTACTTTCTAGTCTACCTCCTGACTTCTATAGCACTGTACGTGTTAAGTATGCTGTCTACTTTCCAGTCTACCTCCTGACTTCTGCAATAATGTAGCTGTTAAGTATGATGTCTACTTTCCAGTCTACCTCCTGACTTCTATAGCACTGTACGTGTTAAGTATGCTGTCTACTTTCTAGTCTACCTCCTGACTTCTGCAGTAATGTAGCTGTTAAATATGATGTCTACTTTCTAGTCAACTTCCACACTTCTACAATACTGTACCAGTTAAGTATGCTGACTACTTTCTAGTCTACCTCCTGACTTCTATAGCACTGTACGTGTTAAGTATGCTGTCTACTTTCTAGTCTACCTCCTGACTTCTGCAATAATGTAGCTGTTAAGTATGCTGTCTACTTTCTAGTCTACCTTGTGACTTCTGCAATAATGTAGCTGTTAAGTATGATGTCTACTTTCCAGTCTACCTCCTGACTTCTATAGCACTGTACGTGTTAAGTATGCTGTCTCCTTTCTAGTCTACCTCCTGACTTCTGCAGTAATGTAGCTGTTAAATATGATGTCTACTTTCTAGTCAACTTCCACACTTCTACAGTACTGTACCAGTTAAGTATGCTGTCTACTTTCTAGTCTACCTCCTGACTTCTATAGCACTTTACGTGTTAAGTATGCTGTCTACTTTCTAGTCTACCTCCTGACTTCTACAATAATATACCTATTAGGTAGGATGTCTACTTTCTAGTCCACCTCCAGACTTCTACAGTACTGTACCAGTTAAGTATGCTGTCTACTTTCTAGTCTACCTCCTGATTTCTACAGCACTGTACCTCTTAAGTCTACCTCCTGACTTCTATAGCACTGTACGTGTTAAGTATGCTGTCTACTTTCCAGTCTACCTCCTGACTTCTACAGCACTGTACCTCTTAAGTCTACCTCCTGACTTCTATAGCACTGTACGTGTTAAGTATGCTGTCTACTTTCCAGTCTACCTCCTGACTTCTACAGCACTGTACCTCTTAAGTCTACCTCCTGACTTCTATAGCACTGTACGTGTTAAGTATACAGTCTACTTTCCAGTCTACCTCCTGACTTCAATAGCACTGTACCAGTTAAGTATGCTGTCTACTTTCTAGTCTACCTCCTGATTTCTACAGCACTGTACCTCTTAAGTCTACCTCCTGACTTCTATAGCACTGTACGTGTTAAGTATGCTGTCTACTTTCCAGTCTACCTCCTGACTTCTACAGCACTGTACCTCTTAAGTCTACCTCCTGACTTCTATAGCACTGTACATGTTAAGTATGCTGTCTACTTACTAGTCTACCTCCTGACTTCTATAGCACTGTATTTGTTAAGTATGCTGTCTACTTTCTAGTCTACCTCCTGACTTCTAGAGCACCATACGTGTTGAGTATGCTGTCTACTTTCTAGTCTACCTCCTGATTTCTACAGCACTGTACCTCTTAAGTCTACCTCCTGACTTCTATAGTACTGTACGTGTTAAGTATGCTGTCTACTTTCCAGTCTACCTCCTGACTTCTACAGCACTGTACCTCTTAAGTCTACCTCCTGACTTCTATAGCACTGTACGTGTTAAGTATGCTGTCTACTTACTAGTCTACCTCCTGACTTCTACAGTACTGTACCAGTTAAGTATGCTGTCTACTTTCTAGTCTACCTCCTGACTTCTATAGCACTGTACGTGTTAAGTATGCTGTCTACTTTCTGGTCTACCTCCTGACTTCTACAATAATATACCTATTAAGTAGGATGTCTACTTTCTAGTCAACTTCCAGACTTCTAGAGTACTGTACCAGTTAAGTATGCTGTCTACTTTCTACTCTACCTCCTGACTTCTATAGCACTGTACGTGTTAAGTATGCTGTCTACTTTCTACTCTACCTCCTGATTTCTACAGCACTGTACCTCTTAAGTCTACCTCCTGACATCTATAGCACTGTACTTAAGTATGCTGTCTACTTTCCAGTCTACCTCCTGACTTCTACAGCACTGTACCTCTTAAGTCTACCTCCTGACTTCTATAGCACTGTATGTGTTAATTATGCTGTCTACTTTCCAGTCTACCTCCTGACTTCTACAGCACTATACCTGTTAAGTCTACCTCCTGACTTCTATAGCACTGTACGTGTTAAGTATTCTGTCTACTTTCTACTCTACCTCCTGATTTCTACATCACTGTACCTCTTAAGTCTACCTCCTGACTTCTACAGTAATGTAGCTGTTAAATATGATGTCTACTTTCTAGTCAACTTCCACACTTCTAAAGTACTGTACCAGTTAAGTATGCTGTCTACTTTCTAGTCTACCTCCTGATTTCTACAGCACTGTACCTCTTAAGTCTACCTCCTGACTTCTATAGCACTGTACGTGTTAAGTATGCTGTCTACTTTCCAGTCTACCTCCTGACTTCTGCAGTAATGTAGCTTTTAAATATGATTTCTACTTTCTAGTCAACTTCCACACTTCAACAGTACTGTACCAGTTAGGTATGCTGTCTACTTTCTAGTCTACCTCCTGACTTCTATAGCACTGTACGTGTTAAGTATGCTGTCTACTTTCTAGTCTACCTCCTGACTTCTGCAATAATGTAGCTGTTTAGTATGATGTCTACTTTCCAGTCTACCTCCTGACTTCTATAGTACTGTACGTGTTAAGTATGCTGTCTACTTTCTAGTCTACCTCCTGACTTCTGCAGTAATGTAGCTGTTAAATATGATGTCTACTTTCTAGTAAACTTCCACACTTCTACAGTGCTGTACCAATTAAGTATGCTGACTACTTTCTAGTCTACCTCCTGACTTCTATAGCACTGTACGTGTTAAGTATGCTGTCTACTTTCTAGTCTACCTCCTGACTTCTGCAATAATGTAGCTGTTAAATATGATGTCTACTTTCCAGTCTACCTCCTGACTTCTATAGCACTGTACGTGTTAAGTATGCTGTCTACTTTCTAGTCTACCTCCTGAATTCTGCAGTAATGTAGCTGTTAAATATGATGTCTACTTTCTAGTCAACTTCCAAACTTCTACAGTACTGTACCAGTTAAGTATGCTATCTACTTTCTAGTCTACCTCCTGACTTCTATAGCACTGTACGTGTTAAATATGCTGTCTACTTTCTAGTCTACCTCCTGACTTCTACAATAATATACCTATTAGGTAGGATGTCTACTTTCTAGTCCACCTCCAGACTTCTACAGTACTGTACCAGTTAAGTATGCTGTCTACTTTCTAGTCTACCTCCTGATTTCTACAGCACTGTACCTCTTAAGTCTACCTCCTGACTTCTATAGCACTGTACGTGTTAAGTATGCTGTCTACTTTCCAGTCTACCTCCTGACTTCTACAGCACTGTACCTCTTAAGTCTACCTCCTGACTTCTATAGCACTGTACGTGTTAAATATGCTGTCTACTTTCCAGTCTACCTCCTGACTTCTACAGCACTGTACCTCTTAAGTCTACCTCCTGACTTCTATAGCACTGTACGTGTTAAGTATGCTGTCTACTTTCCAGTCTACCTCCTGACTTCTATAGCAGTGTACCAGTTAAGTATGCTGTCTACTTTCTAGTCTACCTCCTGATTTCTATAGCACTGTACCTCTTAAGTCTACCTCCTGACTTCTATAGCACTGTACGTGTTAAGTATGCTGTCTACTTTCCAGTCTACCTCCTGACTTCTACACCACTGTACCTCTTAAGTCTACCTCCTGACTTCTATAGCACTGTACGTGTTAAGTATGCTGTCTACTTTCCAGTCTACCTCCTGACTTCTACAGCACTGTACCTCTTAAGTGTACCTCCTGACTTCTATAGCACTGTACGTGTTAAGTATGCTGTCTACTTTCTAGTCTACCTCCTGACTTCTATAGCACTGTACGTGTTAAGTATGCTGTCTACTTTCTAGTCTACCTCCTGACTTCTACAGCACTGTACGTGTTAAGTATACTGTCTACTTTCTAGTCTACCTCCTGACTTCTAGAGCACTATACGTATTAAGTCTGCTGTCTACTTTCTAGTCTACCTCCTGACTTCTGCAATAATGTAGCTGTTAAGTATAATGTCTACTTTCCAGTCTACCTCCAGACTTCTATAGCACTGTACATGTTAAGTATGCTGTCTACTTTCTAGTCTACCTCCTGACTTCTGCAGTAATGTAGCTGTTAAATATGATGTCTACTTTCTAGTCAACTTCCAGACTTCTACAGTACTGTACCAGTTAAGTATGCTGTCTACTTTCTAATCTACCTCCTGACTTCTATAGCACTGTACGTGTTAAGTATGCTGTCTACTTTCTGGTCTACCTCCTGACTTCTACAATAATATACCTATTAAGTAGGATGTCTACTTTTTAGTCAACTTCCAGACTTCTACAGTACTGTACCAGTTAAGTATGCCGTCTACTTTCTACTCTATCTCCTGACTTCTATAGCACTGTACGTGTTAAGTATGCTGTCTACTTTCTACTCTACCTCCTGATTTCTACAGCACTGTACCTCTTAAGTCTACCTCCTGACATCTATAGCACTGTACTTGTTAAGTATGCTGTCTACTTTCCAGTCTACCTCCTGACTTCTACAGCACTGTACCTCTTAAGTCTACCTCCTGACTTCTATAGCACTGTACGTGTTAATTATGCTGTCTACTTTCCAGTCTACCTCCTGACTTCTAAAGCACTATACCTGTTAAGTCTACCTCCTGACTTCTATAGCACTGTACGTGTTAAGTATTCTGTCCACTTTCTACTCTACCTCTTGATTTCTACATCACTGTACCTCTTAAGTCTACCTCCTGACTTCTATAGCACTGTACGTGTTAAGTATGCTGTCTACTTTCAAGTCTACCTCCTGACTTCTACAGCACTATACTTGTTAAGTCTACCTCCTGACTTCTATAGCACTGTACGTGTTAAGTATGTTGTCTACTTTCCAGTCTACCTCCTGACTTCTACAGCACTGGACCTCTTAAGTCTACCTCCTGACTTCTATAGCACTGTACGTGTTAAGTATTCTATCTACTTTCTACTCTACCTCTTGATTTCTAAAGCACTGTACCTCTTAAGTCTACCTCCTGACTTCTACAGCACTATACTTGTTAAGTCTACCTCCTGACTTCTATAGCACTGTACGTGTTAAGTATGTTGTCTACTTTCCAGTCTACCTCCTGACTTCTACAGCACTGGACCTCTTAAGTCTACCTCCTGACTTCTATAGCACTGTACGTGTTAGGTATTCTGTCTACTTTCTACTCTACCTCCTGATTTCTACAACAATGTACCTCTTAAGTCTACCTCCGGACATCTATAGCACTGTACGTGTTAAGTATGCTGTCTACTTTCCAGTCTACCTCCTGACTTCTACAGCACTATACCTGTTAAGTCTACCTCCTGACTTCTATAGCACTGTATATGTTAAGTATTCTGTCTACTTTCTACTCTACCTCCTGATTTCTACAGCACTGTACCTCTTAAGTCTACCTCCTTACTTCTATAGCACTGTACGTGTTTAGTATTCTATCTACTTGCTACTCTACCTCCTGATTTCTACAGCACTGTACCTCTTAAGTCTACCTCCTGACTTCTATAGCACTGAACATGTTAAGTATGCTGTCTACTTTCCAGTCTACCTCCTGACTTCTACAATAATATACCTGTTAAGTATGATGTCTATTTTCTACTCCACCTCCAGACTTCTACAGTACTGTACCATTTAAGTATGCTGTCTACGTTCTACTCTACCTCCTGATTTCTACATCACTGTACCTCTTAAGTCTACCTCCTAACTTCTATAGCACTGTACGTGTTAAGTATGCTGTCTACTTTCCAGTCTACCTCCTGACTTCTACAGCACTGTACCTGTTAAGTCTACCTCCTGACTTCTATAGCACTGTACGTGTTAAGTATGCTGTCTACTGTCCAGTCTACCTCCTGACTTCTGCAGTAATGTAGCTGTTAAATATGATGTCTACTTTCTAGTCAACTTCCACACTTCTACAGTACTGTACCAGTTAAGTATGCTGTCTACTTTCTACTCTACCTCCTGACTTCTATAGCACTGTACGTGTTAAGTATGCTGTCTACTTTCTAGTCTACCTCCTGACTTCTGCAGTAATGTAGCTTTTAAATATGATGTCTACTTTCTAGTCAACTTCCACACTTCTACAGTACTGTACCAGTTAAGTATGCTGACTACTTTCTAGTCTACCTCCTGACTTCTATAGCACTGTACGTGTTAAGTATGCTGTCTACTTTCTAGTCTACCTCCTGACTTCTGCAATAATGTAGCTGTTAAGTATGCTGTCTACTTTCTAGTCTACCTTGTGACTTCTGCAATAATGTAGCTGTTAAGTATGATGTCTACTTTCCAGTCTACCTCCTGACTTCTATAGCACTGTACGTGTTAAGTATGCTGTCTCCTTTCTAGTCTACCTCCTGACTTCTGCAGTAATGTAGCTGTTAAATATGATGTCTACTTTCTAGTCAACTTCCACACTTCTACAGTACTGTACCAGTTAAGTATGCTGTCTACTTTCTAGTCTACCTCCTGACTTCTATAGCACTTTACGTGTTAAGTATGCTGTCTACTTTCTAGTCTACCTCCTGACTTCTACAATAATATACCTATTAGGTAGGATGTCTACTTTCTAGTCCACCTCCAGACTTCTACAGTACTGTACCAGTTAAGTATGCTGTCTACTTTCTAGTCTACCTCCTGATTTCTACAGCACTGTACCTCTTAAGTCTACCTCCTGACTTCTATAGCACTGTACGTGTTAAGTATGCTGTCTACTTTCCAGTCTACCTCCTGACTTCTACAGCACTGTACCTCTTAAGTCTACCTCCTGACTTCTATAGCACTGTACGTGTTAAGTATGCTGTCTACTTTCCAGTCTACCTCCTGACTTCTACAGCACTGTACCTCTTAAGTCTACCTCCTGACTTCTATAGCACTGTACGTGTTAAGTATACAGTCTACTTTCCAGTCTACCTCCTGACTTCAATAGCACTGTACCAGTTAAGTATGCTGTCTACTTTCTAGTCTACCTCCTGATTTCTACAGCACTGTACCTCTTAAGTCTACCTCCTGACTTCTATAGCACTGTACGTGTTAAGTATGCTGTCTACTTTCCAGTCTACCTCCTGACTTCTACAGCACTGTACCTCTTAAGTCTACCTCCTGACTTCTATAGCACTGTACATGTTAAGTATGCTGTCTACTTACTAGTCTACCTCCTGACTTCTATAGCACTGTATTTGTTAAGTATGCTGTCTACTTTCTAGTCTACCTCCTGACTTCTAGAGCACCATACGTGTTGAGTATGCTGTCTACTTTCTAGTCTACCTCCTGATTTCTACAGCACTGTACCTCTTAAGTCTACCTCCTGACTTCTATAGTACTGTACGTGTTAAGTATGCTGTCTACTTTCCAGTCTACCTCCTGACTTCTACAGCACTGTACCTCTTAAGTCTACCTCCTGACTTCTATAGCACTGTACGTGTTAAGTATGCTGTCTACTTACTAGTCTACCTCCTGACTTCTACAGTACTGTACCAGTTAAGTATGCTGTCTACTTTCTAGTCTACCTCCTGACTTCTATAGCACTGTACGTGTTAAGTATGCTGTCTACTTTCTGGTCTACCTCCTGACTTCTACAATAATATACCTATTAAGTAGGATGTCTACTTTCTAGTCAACTTCCAGACTTCTAGAGTACTGTACCAGTTAAGTATGCTGTCTACTTTCTACTCTACCTCCTGACTTCTATAGCACTGTACGTGTTAAGTATGCTGTCTACTTTCTACTCTACCTCCTGATTTCTACAGCACTGTACCTCTTAAGTCTACCTCCTGACATCTATAGCACTGTACTTAAGTATGCTGTCTACTTTCCAGTCTACCTCCTGACTTCTACAGCACTGTACCTCTTAAGTCTACCTCCTGACTTCTATAGCACTGTATGTGTTAATTATGCTGTCTACTTTCCAGTCTACCTCCTGACTTCTACAGCACTATACCTGTTAAGTCTACCTCCTGACTTCTATAGCACTGTACGTGTTAAGTATTCTGTCTACTTTCTACTCTACCTCCTGATTTCTACATCACTGTACCTCTTAAGTCTACCTCCTGACTTCTACAGTAATGTAGCTGTTAAATATGATGTCTACTTTCTAGTCAACTTCCACACTTCTAAAGTACTGTACCAGTTAAGTATGCTGTCTACTTTCTAGTCTACCTCCTGATTTCTACAGCACTGTACCTCTTAAGTCTACCTCCTGACTTCTATAGCACTGTACGTGTTAAGTATGCTGTCTACTTTCCAGTCTACCTCCTGACTTCTGCAGTAATGTAGCTTTTAAATATGATTTCTACTTTCTAGTCAACTTCCACACTTCAACAGTACTGTACCAGTTAGGTATGCTGTCTACTTTCTAGTCTACCTCCTGACTTCTATAGCACTGTACGTGTTAAGTATGCTGTCTACTTTCTAGTCTACCTCCTGACTTCTGCAATAATGTAGCTGTTTAGTATGATGTCTACTTTCCAGTCTACCTCCTGACTTCTATAGTACTGTACGTGTTAAGTATGCTGTCTACTTTCTAGTCTACCTCCTGACTTCTGCAGTAATGTAGCTGTTAAATATGATGTCTACTTTCTAGTAAACTTCCACACTTCTACAGTGCTGTACCAATTAAGTATGCTGACTACTTTCTAGTCTACCTCCTGACTTCTATAGCACTGTACGTGTTAAGTATGCTGTCTACTTTCTAGTCTACCTCCTGACTTCTGCAATAATGTAGCTGTTAAATATGATGTCTACTTTCCAGTCTACCTCCTGACTTCTATAGCACTGTACGTGTTAAGTATGCTGTCTACTTTCTAGTCTACCTCCTGAATTCTGCAGTAATGTAGCTGTTAAATATGATGTCTACTTTCTAGTCAACTTCCAAACTTCTACAGTACTGTACCAGTTAAGTATGCTATCTACTTTCTAGTCTACCTCCTGACTTCTATAGCACTGTACGTGTTAAATATGCTGTCTACTTTCTAGTCTACCTCCTGACTTCTACAATAATATACCTATTAGGTAGGATGTCTACTTTCTAGTCCACCTCCAGACTTCTACAGTACTGTACCAGTTAAGTATGCTGTCTACTTTCTAGTCTACCTCCTGATTTCTACAGCACTGTACCTCTTAAGTCTACCTCCTGACTTCTATAGCACTGTACGTGTTAAGTATGCTGTCTACTTTCCAGTCTACCTCCTGACTTCTACAGCACTGTACCTCTTAAGTCTACCTCCTGACTTCTATAGCACTGTACGTGTTAAATATGCTGTCTACTTTCCAGTCTACCTCCTGACTTCTACAGCACTGTACCTCTTAAGTCTACCTCCTGACTTCTATAGCACTGTACGTGTTAAGTATGCTGTCTACTTTCCAGTCTACCTCCTGACTTCTATAGCAGTGTACCAGTTAAGTATGCTGTCTACTTTCTAGTCTACCTCCTGATTTCTACAGCACTGTACCTCTTAAGTCTACCTCCTGACTTCTATAGCACTGTACGTGTTAAGTATGCTGTCTACTTTCCAGTCTACCTCCTGACTTCTACACCACTGTACCTCTTAAGTCTACCTCCTGACTTCTATAGCACTGTACGTGTTAAGTATGCTGTCTACTTTCCAGTCTACCTCCTGACTTCTACAGCACTGTACCTCTTAAGTGTACCTCCTGACTTCTATAGCACTGTACGTGTTAAGTATGCTGTCTACTTTCTAGTCTACCTCCTGACTTCTATAGCACTGTACGTGTTAAGTATGCTGTCTACTTTCTAGTCTACCTCCTGACTTCTACAGCACTGTACGTGTTAAGTATACTGTCTACTTTCTAGTCTACCTCCTGACTTCTAGAGCACTATACGTATTAAGTCTGCTGTCTACTTTCTAGTCTACCTCCTGACTTCTGCAATAATGTAGCTGTTAAGTATAATGTCTACTTTCAGTCTACCTCCAGACTTCTATAGCACTGTACATGTTAAGTATGCTGTCTACTTTCTAGTCTACCTCCTGACTTCTGCAGTAATGTAGCTGTTAATATGATGTCTACTTTCTAGTCAACTTCCAGACTTCTACAGTACTGTACCAGTTAAGTATGCTGTCTACTTTCTAATCTACCTCCTGACTTCTATAGCACTGTACGTGTTAAGTATGCTGTCTACTTTCTGGTCTACCTCCTGACTTCTACAATAATATACCTATTAAGTAGGATGTCTACTTTTAGTCAACTTCCAGACTTCTACAGTACTGTACCAGTTAAGTATGCCGTCTACTTTCTACTCTACCTCCTGACTTCTATAGCACTGTACGTGTTAAGTATGCTGTCTACTTTCTACTCTACCTCCTGATTTCTACAGCACTGTACCTCTTAAGTCTACCTCCTGACTTCTATAGCACTGTACTTGTTAAGTATGCTGTCTACTTTCCAGTCTACCTCCTGACTTCTACAGCACTGTACCTCTTAAGTCTACCTCCTGACTTCTATAGCACTGTACGTGTTAAGTATGCTGTCTACTTTCCAGTCTACCTCCTGACTTCTAAGCACTATACCTGTTAAGTCTACCTCCTGACTTCTATAGCACTGTACGTGTTAAGTATTCTGTCCACTTTCTACTCTACCTCTTGATTTCTACATCACTGTACCTCTTAAGTCTACCTCCTGACTTCTATAGCACTGTACGTGTTAAGTATGCTGTCTACTTTCAAGTCTACCTCCTGACTTCTACAGCACTATACTTGTTAAGTCTACCTCCTGACTTCTATAGCACTGTACGTGTTAAGTATGTTGTCTACTTTCCAGTCTACCTCCTGACTTCTACAGCACTGGACCTCTTAAGTCTACCTCCTGACTTCTATAGCACTGTACGTGTTAAGTATTCTATCTACTTTCTACTCTACCTCTTGATTTCTAAAGCACTGTACCTCTTAAGTCTACCTCCTGACTTCTACAGCACTATACTTGTTAAGTCTACCTCCTGACTTCTATAGCACTGTACGTGTTAAGTATGTTGTCTACTTTCCAGTCTACCTCCTGACTTCTACAGCACTGGACCTCTTAAGTCTACCTCCTGACTTCTATAGCACTGTACGTGTTAGTATTCTGTCTACTTTCTACTCTACCTCCTGATTTCTACAACACTGTACCTCTTAAGTCTACCTCCTGACTTCTATAGCACTGTACGTGTTAAGTATGCTGTCTACTTTCCAGTCTACCTCCTGACTTCTACAGCACTATACCTGTTAAGTCTACCTCCTGACTTCTATAGCACTGTATATGTTAAGTATTCTGTCTACTTTCTACTCTACCTCCTGATTTCTACAGCACTGTACCTCTTAAGTCTACCTCCTACTTCTATAGCACTGTACGTGTTAAGTATTCTGTCTACTTTCTACTCTACCTCCTGATTTCTACAGCACTGTACCTCTTAAGTCTACCTCCTGACTTCTATAGCACTGTACATGTTAAGTATGCTGTCTACTTTCCAGTCTACCTCCTGACTTCTACAATAATATACCTGTTAAGTATGATGTCTATTTTCTACTCCACCTCCAGACTTCTACAGTACTGTACCATTTAAGTATGCTGTCTACTTTCTACTCTACCTCCTGACTTCTACATCACTGTACCTCTTAAGTCTACCTCCTGACTTCTATAGCACTGTACGTGTTAAGTATGCTGTCTACTTTCCAGTCTACCTCCTGACTTCTACAGCACTGTACCTGTTAAGTCTACCTCCTGACTTCTATAGCACTGTACGTGTTAAGTATGCTGTCTACTTTCCAGTCTACCTCCTGACTTCTGCAGTAATGTAGCTGTTAATATGATGTCTACTTTCTAGTCAACTTCCACACTTCTACAGTACTGTACCAGTTAAGTATGCTGTCTACTTTCTAGTCTACCTCCTGACTTCTATAGCACTGTACGTGTTAAGTATGCTGTCTACTTTCTAGTCTACCTCCTGACTTCTGCAATAATGTAGCTGTTAAGTATGATGTCTACTTTCAGTCTACCTCCTGACTTCTATAGCACTGTCCGTGTTAAGTATTCTGTCTACTTTCTACTCTACCTCCTGATTTCTACAGCACTGTACCTCTTAAGTCTACCTCCTGACTTCTATAGCACTGTACGTGTTAAGTATGCTGTCTACTTTCCAGTCTACCTCCGGACTTCTACAGCACTGTACCTCTTAAGTCTACTTCCTGACTTCTACAGCACTGTACCTCTTAAGTCTACCTCCTGACTTCTATAGCACTGTACGTGTTAAGTATTCTGTCTACTTTCTACTCTACCTCCTGATTTCTACAGCCCTCTACCTCTTAAGTCTACCTCCTGACTTCTATAGTACTGTACGTGTTAAGTATTCTGTCTACTTTCTACTCTACCTCCTGACTTCTACAGCACTGTACCTCTTAAGTCTGCTGTCTACTTTCTAGTCTACCTCCTGACTTCTACAATAATGTACCTGTTAAGTATGAGGTCTACTTTCTAGTCCACCTCCAGACTTCTACAGTACTCTACCTATTGGGTATGATGTCTACTTTCCAGTCTACCTCCAGACTTCTACAGCACTGTACCTCTTAAGTCTACCTCCTGACTTCTATAGCACTGTATGTGTTAAGTATGCTGTCTACTTTCCAGTCTACCTCCTGACTTCTACAGCACTGTACCTCTTAAGTCTACCTCCTGACTTCTATAGCACTGTATGTGTTAAGTATGCTGTCTACTTTCTAGTCTACCTCCTGACTTCTGCAATAAGGTAGCTGTTAAGTATAATGTCTACTTTCCAGTCTACCTCCTGACTTCTATAGCACTGTACGTGTTAAGTATGCTGTCTACTTTCTAGTCTACCTCCTGACTTCTGCAGTAATGTAGCTGTTAAGTATGATGTCTACTTTCTAGTCTACCTCCAGACTTCTACAGTACTGTACCAGTTATGTATGCTGTCTACTTTCTAAGTCTACCTCCTGACTTCTATAGCACTGTACCAGTTAAGTATGCTGTCTACTTTCTAGTCACCTCCTAACTTCTACAGTAATGTACCAGTTAAGTATGCTCTCTACTTTCTAGTCTACCTCCTGACTTCTACAATAATATACCTGTTAAGTATGATGTCTACTTTCTAGTCCACCTCTAGACTTCTACAGTACTCTACCTATTGGGTATGATGTCTACTTTCTAGTCTACCTCCATGACTTCTACATCACTGTACCTCCTAAGTCTGCCGTCTACTTTCTAGTCTACCTCCTGACTTCTACAATAATATACCTATTAAGTATGATGTCTACTTTCTAGTCCACCTCCAGACTTCTACAGTACTCTACCTATTGGGTATGATGTCTACTTTCTAGTCTACCTCCAGACTTCTACAGCACTGTACCTCTTAAGTCTGCCGTCTACTTCTACTCTACATCCTGACTTCTACAATAATATATCTATTAAGTAGGATGTCTACTTTCTAGTCTACCTCCAGACTTCTACAGTACTCTACCTATTGGGTATGCTGTCTACTTTCTAGTCTACCTCCTGACTTCTACAGCACTGTACCTCTTAAGTCTGCCGTCTACTTTCTAGTCTACCTCCTGACTTTTGCAGTAATATACCCATCAAGTATGATGTCTACTTTCTAGTCTACCTCCTGACTTCTATAGCACTGTATGTGCTAAGTCTGCGTCTACTTTCTAGTCTACCTCCTGACTTCTACAATAATTTACCTGTTAAGTATGATGTCTACTTTCTAGTCCCTCCAGACTTCTACAGTACTGTACCAGTTAAGTATGCTGTCTACTTTCTAGTCTACCTCCTGCTTCTATAGCACTTTATGTGCTAAGTCTGCCGTCTACTTTCTAGTCTACCTCCTGACTTCTACAATAATTTACCTGTTAAGTATGATGTCTACTTTCTAGTCTACCTCCAGACTTCTACAGTACTGTACCAGTTAAGTATGCTGTCTACTTTCTAGTCTACCTCCTGACTTCTATAGCACTTACGTGTTAATTCTGCCGTCTACTTTCTAGTCTACCTCCTGACTTCTACAATAATATACCTATTAAGTATGCTGTCTACTTTCTAGTCTACCTCCTGACTTCTATAGCACTTTACGTGTTAATTCTGCCGTCTACTTTCTAGTCTACCTCCTGACTTCTACAATAATATATCTGTTAAGTATGATGTCTACTTTCTAGTCACCTCCAGACTTCTACAGTACTGTACAGTTAAGTATGCTGTCTACTTTCTAGTCTACCTCCTGACTTCTATAGCACTTTACGTGTTAAGTCTGCCGTCTACTTTCTAGTCTACCTCCTGACTTCTACAATAATATACCTATTAAGTATGCTGTCTACTTTCTAGTCTACCTCCTGACTTCTATAGCACTTTATGTGCTAAGTCTGCCGTCTACTTTCTAGTCTACCTCCTGACTTCTACAATAATATACCTATTAAGTAGATGTCTACTTTCTAGTCCACCTGACTTCTATAGCACTGTACGTGTTAAGTATGCTGTCTACTTTCCAGTCTACCTCCAGACTTCTGCAATAATGTAGCTGTTAAGTATGATGTCTACTTTCCAGTCTACCTCCTGACTTCTATAGCACTGTACGTGTTAAGTATTCTGTCTACTTTCTACTCTACCTCCTGATTTCTACAGCACTGTACCTCTTAAGTCTACCTCCTGACTTCTATAGCACTGTACGTGTTAAGTATGCTGTCTACTTTCTAGTCTACCTCCGGACTTCTACAGCACTGTACCTCTTAAGTCTACCTCCTGACTTCTACAGCACTGTACCTCTTAAGTCTACCTCCTGACTTCTATAGCACTGTATGTGTTAAGTATTCTGTCTAC
This sequence comes from Palaemon carinicauda, assembly GCF_036898095.1. Classification (NCBI taxonomy): domain Eukaryota; kingdom Metazoa; phylum Arthropoda; class Malacostraca; order Decapoda; family Palaemonidae; genus Palaemon; species Palaemon carinicauda. The sequence goes on from NC_090744.1 coordinate 33,196,656, forward strand.
TTTCTAGTCTACCTCCTGATTTCTACAGCACTGTACCTCTTAAGTCTACCTCCTGACTTCTATTGTACTGTACGTGTTAAATATTCGGTCTACTTTCTACTCTACCTCCTGACTTCTACAGCACTGTACCTTTTAAGTCTGCTGTCTACTTTCTAGTCTACCTCCTGACTTCTACAATAATATACCTGTTAAGTATGATGTCTACTTTCTAGTCCACCTCCAGACTTCTACAGTACTGTACCTATTGGGTATGATGTCTACTTTCCAGTCTACCTCCTGACTTCTACAGCACTGTACCTCTTAAGTCTACCTCCTGACTTCTATAGCACTGTATGTGTTAAGTATGCTGTCTACTTTCCAGTCTACCTCCTGACTTCTACAGCACTGTACCTCTTAAGTCTACCTCCTGACAACTATAGCACTGTACGTGTTAAGTATGCTGTCTACTTTCTAGTCTACCTCCTGACTTCTATAGCACTGTACGTGTTAAGTATGCCGTTCTACTTTCTAGTCTACCTCCTGACTTCTAGAGCACTATACGTATTAAGTCTGCTGTCTACTTTCTAGTCTACCTCCTGACTTCTGCAATAATGTAGCTGTTAAGTATAATGTCTACTTTCCAGTCTACCTCCTGACTTCTATAGCACTGTACGTGTTAAGTATGCTGTCTACTTTCTAGTCTACCTCCTGACTTCTGCAGTAATGTAGCTGTTAAATATGATGTCTACTTTCTAGTCAACTTCCAGACTTCTACAGTACTGTACCAGTTAAGTATGCTGTCTACTTTCTAGTCTACCTCCTGACTTCTATAGCACTGTACCAGTTAAGTATGCTGTCTATTTCTAGTCTACCTCCATAGACTTCTACAGTAATGTACCAGTTAAGTATGCTCTCTACTTTCTAGTCTACCTCCTGACTTCTACAATAATATACCTGTTAAGTATGATGTCTACTTTCTAGTCCACCTCTAGACTTCTACAGTACTCTACCTATTGGGTATGATGTCTACTTTCTAGTCTACCTCCATGACTTCTACATCACTGTACCTCTTAAGTCTGCCGTTTACTTTCTAGTCTACCTCCTGACTTCTACAATAATATACCTATTAAGTATGATGTCTACTTTCTAGTCCACCTCCAGACTTCTACAGTACTCTACCTATTGGGTATGATGTCTACTTTCTAGTCTACCTCCAGACTTCTACAGCACTGTACCTCTTAAGTCTGCCGTCTACTTCCTACTCTACTCCTGACTTCTACAATAATATATCTATTAAGTAGGATGTCTACTTTCTAGTCCACCTCCAGACTTCTACAGTACTCTACCTATTGGGTATGCTGTCTACTTTCTACTCTACCTCTTGACTTCTACAGCACTGTACCTCTTAAGTCTGCCGTCTACTTTCTAGTCTACCTCCTGACTTTTGCAGTAATATACCCATCAAGTATGATGTCTACTTTCTAGTCTACCTCTGACTTCTATAGCACTTTATGTGCTAAGTCTGCCGTCTACTTTCTAGTCTACCTCCTGACTTCTACAATAATTTACCTGTTAAGTATGATGTCTACTTTCTAGTCCACCTCCAGACTTCTACAGTACTGTAACAGTTAAGTATGCTGTCTACTTTCTAGTCTACCTCCTGGCTTCTATAGCACTTAACGTGTTAATTCTGCCGTCTACTTTCTAGTCTACCTCCTGACTTCTACAATAATATATCTGTTAAGTATGATGTCTACTTTCTAGTCCACCTCCAGACTTCTACAGTACTGTAACAGTTAAGTATGCTGTCTACTTTCTAGTCTACCTCCTGCTTCTATAGCACTTTACGTGTTAATTCTGCCGTCTACTTTCTAGTCTACCTCCTGACTTCTACAATAATATACCTATTAAGTATGCTGTCTACTTTCTAGTCTACCTCCTGACTTCTATAGCACTTTATGTGCTAAGTCTTCCGTCTACTTTCTAGTCTACCTCCTGACTTCTACAATAATATACCTGTTAAGTATGATGTCTACTTTCTAGTCCACCTCCAGACTTCTACAGTACTGTACCAGTTAAGTATGCTGTCTACTTTCTAATCTACCTCCAGGACTTCTATAGCACTTTATGTGCTAAGTCTGCCGTCTACTTTCTAGTCTACCTCCTGACTTCTACAATAATATACCTATTAAGTAGATGTCTACTTTCTAGTCCACCTGACTTCTATAGCACTGTACGTGTTAAGTATGCTGTCTACTTTCCAGTCTACCTCCTGACTTCTGCAATAATGTAGCTGTTAAGTATGATGTCTACTTTCCAGTCTACCTCCTGACTTCTATAGCACTGTACGTGTTAAGTATCTGTCTACTTTCTACTCTACCTCCTGATTTCTACAGCACTGTACCTCTTAAGTCTACCTCCTGACTTCTATAGCACTGTACGTGTTAAGTATGCTGTCTACTTTCCAGTCTACCTCCTGACTTCTAAAGCACTATACCTGTTAAGTCTACCTCCTGACTTCTATAGCACTGTACGTGTTAAGTATTCTGTCCACTTTCTACTCTACCTCCTGATTTCTACATCACTGTACCTCTTAAGTCTACCTCCTGACTTCTATAGCACTGTACGTGTTAAGTATGCTGTCTACTTTCAAGTCTACCTCCTGACTTCTACAGCACTATACTTGTTAAGTCTACCTCCTGACTTCTATAGCACTGTACGTGTTAAGTATGTTGTCTACTTTCCAGTCTACCTCCTGACTTCTACAGCACTGGACCTCTTAAGTCTACCTCCTGACTTCTATAGCACTGTACGTGTTAAGTATTCTATCTACTTTCTACTCTACCTCTGATTTCTAAGCACTGTACCTCTTAAGTCTACCTCCTGACTTCTACAGCACTATACTTGTTAAGTCTACCTCCTGACTTCTATAGCACTGTACGTGTTAAGTATGTTGTCTACTTTCCAGTCTACCTCCTGACTTCTACAGCACTGGACCTCTTAAGTCTACCTCCTGACTTCTATAGCACTGTACGTGTTAGTATTCTGTCTACTTTCTACTCTACCTCCTGATTTCTACAACACTGTACCTCTTAAGTCTACCTCCGGACATCTATAGCACTGTACGTGTTAAGTATGCTGTCTACTTTCCAGTCTACCTCCTGACTTCTACAGCACTATACCTGTTAAGTCTACCTCCTGACTTCTATAGCACTGTATATGTTAAGTATTCTGTCTACTTTCTACTCTACCTCCTGATTTCTACAGCACTGTACCTCTTAAGTCTACCTCCTTACTTCTATAGCACTGTACGTGTTTAGTATTCTATCTACTTGCTACTCTACCTCCTGATTTCTACAGCACTGTACCTCTTAAGTCTACCTCCTGACTTCTATAGCACTGTACATGTTAAGTATGCTGTCTACTTTCCTAGTCTACCTCCTGACTTCTACAATAATATACCTGTTAAGTATGATGTCTATTTTCTACTCCACCTCCAGACTTCTACAGTACTGTACCATTTAAGTATGCTGTCTACGTTCTACTCTACCTCCTGACTTCTACATCACTGTACCTCTTAAGTCTACCTCCTAACTTCTATAGCACTGTACGTGTTAAGTATGCTGTCTACTTTCCAGTCTACCTCCTGACTTCTACAGCACTGTACCTGTTAAGTCTACCTCCTGACTTCTATAGCACTGTACGTGTTAAGTATGCTGTCTACTTCCAGTCTACCTCCTGACTTCTGCAGTAATGTAGCTGTTAATATGATGTCTACTTTCTAGTCAACTTCCACACTTCTACAGTACTGTACCAGTTAAGTATGCTGTCTACTTTCTAGTCTACCTCATGACTTCTATAGCACTGTACGTGTTAAGTATGCTGTCTACTTTCCAGTCTACCTCCTGACTTCTGCAATAATGTAGCTGTTAAGTATGATGTCTACTTTCAGTCTACCTCCTGACTTCTATAGCACTGTCCGTGTTAAGTATCTGTCTACTTTCTAGTCTACCTCCTGATTTCTACAGCACTGTACCTCTTAAGTCTACCTCCTGACTTCTATAGCACTGTACGTGTTAAGTATGCTGTTACTTTCCAGTCTACCTCCGGACTTCTACAGCACTGTACCTCTTAAGTCTACTTCCTGACTTCTACAGCACTGTACCTCTTAAGTCTACCTCCTGACTTCTATAGCACTGTACGTGTTAAGTATTCTGTCTACTTTCTACTCTACCTCCTGATTTCTACAGCACTCTACCTCTTAAGTCTACCTCCTGACTTCTATAGTACTGTACGTGTTAATATTCTGTCTACTTTCTACTCTACCTCCTGACTTCTACAGCACTGTACCTCTTAAGTCTGCTGTCTACTTTCTAGTCTACCTCCTGACTTCTACAATAATATACCTGTTAAGTATGAGGTCTACTTTCTAGTCCACCTCCAGACTTCTACAGTACTCTACCTATTGGGTATGATGTCTACTTTCCAGTCTACCTCCAGACTTCTACAGCACTGTACCTCTTAAGTCTACCTCCTGACTTCTATAGCACTGTATGTGTTAAGTATGCTGTCTACTTTCCAGTCTACCTCCTGACTTCTACAGCACTGTACCTCTTAAGTCTACCTCCTGACTTCTATAGCACTGTATGTGTTAAGTATGCTGTCTACTTTCTAGTCTACCTCCTGACTTCTGCATAAGGTAGCTGTTAAGTATAATGTCTACTTTCCAGTCTACCTCCTGACTTCTATAGCACTGTACGTGTTAAGTATGCTGTCTACTTTCTAGTCTACCTCCTGACTTCTGCAGTAATGTAGCTGTTAAGTATGATGTCTACTTTCTAGTCAACCTCCAGACTTCTACAGTACTGTACCAGTTAGTATGCTGTCTACTTTCTAAGTCTACCTCCTGACTTCTATAGCACTGTACCTGTTAAGTATGCTGTCTACTTTCTAGTCCACCTCCTAGACTTCTACAGTAATGTACCAGTTAAGTATGCTCTCTACTTTCTAGTCTACCTCCTGACTTCTACAATAACTGTACCTGTTAAGTATGATGTCTACTTTCTAGTCCACCTCTAGACTTCTACAGTACTCTACCTATTGGGTATGATGTCTACTTTCTAGTCTACCTCCATGACTTCTACATCACTGTACCTCCTAAGTCTGCGTCTACTTTCTAGTCTACCTCCTGACTTCTACAATAATATACCTATTAAGTATGATGTCTACTTTCTAGTCCACCTCCAGACTTCTACAGTACTCTACCTATTGGGTATGATGTCTACTTTCTAGTCTACCTCCAGACTTCTACAGCACTGTACCTCTTAAGTCTGCCGTCTACTTTCTACTCTACCTCCTGACTTCTACAATAATATATCTATTAAGTAGGATGTCTACTTTCTAGTCTACCTCCAGACTTCTACAGTACTCTACCTATTGGGTATGCTGTCTACTTTCTACTCTACCTCCTGACTTCTACAGCACTGTACCTCTTAAGTCTGCCGTCTACTTTCTAGTCTACCTCCTGACTTTGCAGTAATATACCATCAAGTATGATGTCTACTTTCTAGTCTACCTCCTGACTTCTATAGCACTGTATGTGCTAAGTCTGCCGTCTACTTTCTAGTCTACCTCCTGACTTCTACAATAATTTACCTGTTAAGTATGATGTCTACTTTCTAGTCCCTCCAGACTTCTACAGTACTGTACCAGTTAAGTATGCTGTCTACTTTCTAGTCTACCTCCTGACTTCTATAGCACTTTATGTGCTAAGTCTGCCGTCTACTTTCTAGTCTACCTCCTGACTTCTACAATAACTTACCTGTTAAGTATGATGTCTACTTTCTAGTCACCTCCAGACTTCTACAGTACTGTACCAGTTAAGTATGCTGTCTACTTTCTAGTCTACCTCCTGACTTCTATAGCACTTACGTGTTAATTCTGCCGTCTACTTTCTAGTCTACCTCCTGACTTCTACAATAATATACCTATTAAGTATGCTGTCTACTTTCTAGTCTACCTCCTGACTTCTATAGCACTTACGTGTTAATTCTGCCGTCTACTTTCTAGTCTACCTCCTGACTTCTACAATAATATATCTGTTAAGTATGATGTCTACTTTCTAGTCTACCTCCAGACTTCTACAGTACTGTAACAGTTAAGTATGCTGTCTACTTTCTAGTCTACCTCCTGACTTCTATAGCACTTTACGTGTTAAGTCTGCCGTCTACTTTCTAGTCTACCTCCTGACTTCTACAATAATATACCTATTAAGTATGCTGTCTACTTTCTAGTCTACCTCCTGACTTCTATAGCACTTTATGTGCTAAGTCTGCCGTCTACTTTCTAGTCTACCTCCTGACTTCTACAATAATATACCTATTAAGTAGATGTCTACTTTCTAGTCCACCTGACTTCTATAGCACTGTACGTGTTAAGTATGCTGTCTACTTTCTAGTCTACCTCCTGACTTCTGCAATAATGTAGCTGTTAAGTATGATGTCTACTTTCCAGTCTACCTCCTGACTTCTATAGCACTGTACGTGTTAAGTATGCTGTCTACTTTCTAGTCTACCTCCTGATTTCTACAGCACTGTACCTCTTAAGTCTACCTCCTGACTTCTATAGCACTGTACGTGTTAAGTATGCTGTCTACTTTCCAGTCTACCTCCGGACTTCTACAGCACTGTACCTCTTAAGTCTACCTCCTGACTTCTACAGCACTGTACCTCTTAAGTCTACCTCCTGACTTCTATAGCACTGTACGTGTTAAGTATTCTGTCTACTTTCTACTCTACCTCCTGACTTCTACAGCACTGTACCTCTTAAGTCTACCTCCTGACTTCTATGTACTGTACGTGTTAATATTCGGTCTACTTTCTACTCTACCTCCTGACTTCTACAGCACTGTACCTTTTAAGTCTGCTGTCTACTTTCTAGTCTACCTCCTGACTTCTACAATAATATACCTGTTAAGTATGATGTCTACTTTCTAGTCCACCTCCAGACTTCTACAGTACTCTACCTATTGGGTATGATGTCTACTTTCTAGTCTACCTCCTGACTTCTACAGCACTGTACCTCTTAAGTCTACCTCCTGACTTCTATAGCACTGTATGTGTTAAGTATGCTGTCTACTTTCTAGTCTACCTCCTGACTTCTACAGCACTGTACCTCTTAAGTCTACCTCCTGACAACTATAGCACTGTACTGTTAAGTATGCTGTCTACTTTCTAGTCTACCTCCTGACTTCTATAGCACTGTACGTGTTAAGTATGCCGTGTCTACTTTCTAGTCTACCTCCTGACTTCTACAGCACTATACGTATTAAGTCTGCTGTCTACTTTCTAGTCTACCTCCTGACTTCTGCAATAACTGTAGCTGTTAAGTATCTGTCTACTTTCTAGTCTACCTCCTGACTTCTATAGCACTGTACGTGTTAAGTATGCTGTCTACTTTCTAGTCTACCTCCTGACTTCTACAGTAACTGTACCTGTTAAAGTATGATGTCTACTTTCTAGTCTACCTCCAGACTTCTACAGTACTGTACCTGTTAAGTATGCTGTCTACTTTCTAGTCTACCTCCTGACTTCTATAGCACTGTACCAGTTAAGTATGCTGTCTACTTTCTAGTCCACCTCCTGACTTCTACAGTAATGTACCAGTTAAGTATGCTGTCTACTTTCTAGTCTACCTCCTGACTTCTACATAACTGTACCTGTTAAGTATGATGTCTACTTTCTAGTCTACCTCCTGACTTCTACAGTACTCTACCTATTGGGTATGATGTCTACTTTCTAGTCTACCTCCATGACTTCTACATCACTGTACCTCTTAAGTCTGCCGTTCTACTTTCTAGTCTACCTCCTGACTTCTACAATAATATACCTGTTAAGTATGATGTCTACTTTCTAGTCCACCTCCAGACTTCTACAGTACTCTACCTATTGGGTATGATGTCTACTTTCTAGTCTACCTCCAGACTTCTACAGCACTGTACCTCTTAAGTCTGCCGTCTACTTTCTAGTCTACCTCCTGACTTCTACAATAATATATCTATTAAGTATGATGTCTACTTTCTAGTCCACCTCCAGACTTCTACAGTACTCTACCTATTGGGTATGCTGTCTACTTTCTAGTCTACCTCCTTGACTTCTACAGCACTGTACCTCTTAAGTCTGCCGTCTACTTTCTAGTCTACCTCCTGACTTCTACATAATATACCATTAAGTATGATGTCTACTTTCTAGTCTACCTCCTGACTTCTATAGCACTTTATGTGCTAAGTCTGCCGTCTACTTTCTAGTCTACCTCCTGACTTCTACAATAATTACCTGTTAAGTATGATGTCTACTTTCTAGTCCACCTCCAGACTTCTACAGTACTGTAACAGTTAAGTATGCTGTCTACTTTCTAGTCTACCTCCTGGCTTCTATAGCACTTTACGTGTTAATTCTGCCGTCTACTTTCTAGTCTACCTCCTGACTTCTACAATAATATACCTGTTAAGTATGATGTCTACTTTCTAGTCCACCTCCAGACTTCTACAGTACTGTAACAGTTAAGTATGCTGTCTACTTTCTAGTCTACCTCCTGGCTTCTATAGCACTTTACGTGTTAATTCTGCCGTCTACTTTCTAGTCTACCTCCTGACTTCTACAATAATATACCTATTAAGTATGCTGTCTACTTTCTAGTCTACCTCCTGACTTCTATAGCACTTTATGTGCTAAGTCTCCGTCTACTTTCTAGTCTACCTCCTGACTTCTACAATAATATACCTGTTAAGTATGATGTCTACTTTCTAGTCCACCTCCAGACTTCTACAGTACTGTACCTATTAAGTATGCTGTCTACTTTCTAGTCTACCTCCAGGACTTCTATAGCACTTTATGTGCTAAGTCTGCCGTCTACTTTCTAGTCTACCTCCTGACTTCTACAATAATATACCTATTAAGTAGATGTCTACTTTCTAGTCCACCTCCAGACTTCTACAGTACTGTACGTGTTAAGTATGCTGTCTACTTTCAGTCTACCTCCTGACTTCTGCAATAATGTAGCTGTTAAGTATGATGTCTACTTTCTAGTCTACCTCCTGACTTCTATAGCACTGTACGTGTTAAGTATCTGTCTACTTTCTACTCTACCTCCTGATTTCTACAGCACTGTACCTCTTAAGTCTACCTCCTGACTTCTATAGCACTGTACGTGTTAAGTATGATGTCTACTTTCCAGTCTACCTCCTGACTTCTACAGCACTGTACCTCTTAAGTCTACCTCCTGACTTCTACAGCACTGTACCTCTTAAGTCTACCTCCTGACTTCTATAGCACTGTACGTGTTAAGTATTCTGTCTACTTTCTACTCTACCTCCTGACTTCTACAGCACTATACCTCTTAAGTCTACCTCCTGACTTCTATAGTACTGTACGTGTTAATATTCTGTCTACTTTCTACTCTACCTCCTGACTTCTACAGCACTGTACCTCTTAAGTCTGCGTCTACTTTCTAGTCTACCTCCTGACTTCTACAATAATATACCTGTTAAGTATGATGTCTACTTTCTAGTCTACCTCCTGACTTCTACAGTACTCTACTATTAAGTATGATGTCTACTTTCCAGTCTACCTCCTGACTTCTACAGCACTGTACCTCTTAAGTCTACCTCCTGACTTCTATAGCACTGTACGTGTTAAGTATGCTGTCTACTTTCTAGTCTACCTCTGACTTCTATAGCACTGTACTGTTAAGTATGCCTTTACTTTCTAGTCTACCTCCTGACTTCTATAGCACTGTACGTGTTAAGTCTGCTGTCTACTTTCTAGTCTACCTCCTGACTTCTCAATAATGTACTGTTAAGTAATGTCTACTTTCAGTCTACCTCCTGACTTCTATAGCACTGTACGTGTTAAGTATGCTGTCTACTTTCTAGTCTACCTCCTGACTTCTACAGTAACTGTACCTGTTAATATGATGTCTACTTTCTAGTCCTCCAGACTTCTACAGTACTGTACCTGTTAAGTATGCTGTCTACTTTCTAGTCTACCTCCTGACTTCTATAGCACTGTACCAGTTAAGTATGCTGTCTACTTTCTAGTCCACCTCCATAGTTCTACAGTAATGTACCAGTTAAGTATGCTGTCTACTTTCTAGTCTACCTCCTGACTTCTACAATAATATACCTGTTAAGTATGATGTCTACTTTCTAGTCCACCTCTAGACTTCTACAGTACTCTACCTATTGTATGATGTCTACTTTCTAGTCTACCTCCTGACTTCTACATCACTGTACCTCTTAAGTCTGCCGTCTACTTTCTAGTCTACCTCCTGACTTCTACAATAATATACCTGTTAAGTATGATGTCTACTTTCTAGTCCACCTCCAGACTTCTACAGTACTGTACCATTAAGTATGCTGTCTACTTTCTAGTCTACCTCCTGACTTCTACAGCACTGTACCTCTTAAGTCTGCCGTCTACTTCCTAGTCTACCTCCTGACTTCTACAATAATATATCTATTAAGAGATGTCTACTTTCTAGTCCACCTCCAGACTTCTACAGTACTGTACCTATTAAGTATGCTGTCTACTTTCTACTCTACCTCCTGACTTCTACAGCACTGTACCTCTTAAGTCTGCCGTCTACTTTCTAGTCTACCTCCTGACTTTGCAGTATGTACCAGTTCAAGTATGATGTCTACTTTCTAGTCTACCTCTGACTTCTATAGCACTGTATGTGCTAAGTCTGCCGTCTACTTTCTAGTCTACCTCCTGACTTCTACAATAATTACCTGTTAAGTATGATGTCTACTTTCTAGTCCACCTCCAGACTTCTAGTACTGTACCTATTAAGTATCTGTCTACTTTCTAGTCTACCTCCTGACTTCTACAGCACTGTACCTCTAAGTCTGCCGTCTACTTTCTAGTCTACCTCCTGACTTCTACAATAATATACTGTTAAGTATGATGTCTACTTTCTAGTCCACCTCCAGACTTCTACAGTACTGTAACAGTTAAGTATGCTGTCTACTTTCTAGTCTACCTCCTGACTTCTATATCACTTTACATGTTAATTCTGTCTACTTTCTAGTCTACCTCCTGACTTCTACAAAAATATACCTATTAAGTATGCTGTCTACTTTCTAGTCTACCTCCTGACTTCTACAGCACTGTACCTCTTAAGTCTGCCGTCTACTTTCTAGTCTACCTCCTGACTTCTACAATAATATACCTGTTAAGTATGATGTCTACTTTCTAGTCCACCTCCAGACTTCTACAGTACTGTACCAGTTAAGTATGCTGTCTACTTTCCAGTCTACCTCCTGACTTCTACAGCACTGTACCTCTTAAGTCTACCTCCTGACTTCTATAGCACTGTACGTGTTAAGTATGCTGTCTACTTTCCAGTCTACCTCCTGACTTCTACAGTAATGTACCTGTTAATATGATGTCTACTTTCTAGTCACTTCCACACTTCTACAGTACTGTACCAGTTAAGTATGCTGTCTACTTTCTAGTCTACCTCCTGACTTCTATAGCACTGTACGTGTTAAGTATGCTGTCTACTTTCCAGTCTACCTCCTGACTTCTGCAATAATGTACCTGTTAAGTATGATGTCTACTTTCTAGTCTACCTCCTGACTTCTATGCACTGTCCGTGTTAAGTATCTGTCTACTTTCTACTCTACCTCCTGACTTCTACAGCACTGTACCTCTTAAGTCTACCTCCTGACTTCTATAGCACTGTACCGTGTTAAGTATGCTGTCTACTTTCTAGTCTACCTCCGGACTTCTACAGCACTGTACCTCTTAAGTCTACTTCCTGACTTCTACAGCACTGTACCTCTAGTCTACCTCCTGACTTCTATAGCACTGTACCTGTTAAGTATCTGTCTACTTTCTACTCTACCTCCTGATTTCTACAGACTACCTCTTAAGTCTACCTCCTGACTTCTATAGTACTGTACGTGTTATATTCTGTCTACTTTCTACTCTACCTCCTGACTTCTACAGCACTGTACCTCTTAAGTCTGCCGTCTACTTTCTAGTCTACCTCCTGACTTCTACAATAATATACCTGTTAAGTATGATGTCTACTTTCTAGTCCACCTCCAGACTTCTACAGTACTCTACCTATTGGGTATGATGTCTACTTTCTAGTCTACCTCCAGACTTCTACAGCACTGTACCTCTTAAGTCTACCATCCTGACTTCTATAACTGTATGTGTTAAGTATGCTGTCTACTTTCCAGTCTACCTCCTGACTTCTACAGCACTGTACCTCTTAAGTCTACCTCCTGACTTCTATAGCACTGTATGTGTTAAGTCTGCTGTCTACTTTCTAGTCTACCTCCTGACTTCTGCAATAAGTACCTGTTAAGTATAATGTCTACTTTCTAGTCTACCTCCTGACTTCTATAGCACTGTACGTGTTAAGTATGCTGTCTACTTTCTAGTCTACCTCCTGACTTCTACAGTAATGTACCTGTTAAGTATGATGTCTACTTTCTAGTCTACTCCAGACTTCTACAGTACTGTACCAGTTAAGTATGCTGTCTACTTTCTAGTCTACCTCCTGACTTCTATAGCACTGTACCAGTTAAGTATGCTGTCTACTTTCTAGTCCACCTCCTGACTTCTACAGTAATGTACCTGTTAAGTATGCTGTCTACTTTCTAGTCTACCTCCTGACTTCTACATAACTGTACCTGTTAAGTATGATGTCTACTTTCTAGTCTACCTCCTGACTTCTACAGTACTTACCTATTGGGTATGATGTCTACTTTCTAGTCTACCTCCATGACTTCTACATACTGTACCTTAAGTATGCTGTCTACTTTCTAGTCTACCTCCTGACTTCTACAATAATATACCTGTTAAGTCTGATGTCTACTTTCTAGTCACCTCCTGACTTCTACAGTACTCTACCTATTAAGTATGATGTCTACTTTCTAGTCTACCTCCAGACTTCTACAGTACTGTACCTCTTAAGTATGCGTCTACTTTCTAGTCTACCTCCTGACTTCTACATAATATACTATTAAGTGATGTCTACTTTCTAGTCCACCTCCAGACTTCTACAGTAACTCTACCTATTAAGTATGCTGTCTACTTTCTAGTCTACCTCCTGACTTCTACAGCACTGTACCTCTTAAGTCTGCCGTCTACTTTCTAGTCTACCTCCTGACTTCTACAGTAATATACCATTAAGTATGATGTCTACTTTCTAGTCTACCTCTGACTTCTATAGCACTGTACGTGTTAAGTATGCTGTCTACTTTCTAGTCTACCTCCTGACTTCTACAATAATGTACCTGTTAAGTATGATGTCTACTTTCTAGTCTACCTCCTGACTTCTATAGCACTGTACAGTTAAGTATGCTGTCTACTTTCTAGTCTACCTCCTGCTTCTATAGCACTTATGTGTAAGTCTGCGTCTACTTTCTAGTCTACCTCCTGACTTCTACATAGCACTGTACCTGTTAAGTATGATGTCTACTTTCTAGTCCTACCTCCAGACTTCTACAGCACTGTACCTCTTAAGTATGCTGTCTACTTTCTAGTCTACCTCCTGACTTCTATAGCACTTAACGTGTTAATTCTGGTCTACTTTCTAGTCTACCTCCTGACTTCTACAATAACTATACCTATTAAGTATGTGTCTACTTTCTACTCTACCTCCTGACTTCTACAGCACTGTACCTTTTAAGTCTGCCGTCTACTTTCTAGTCTACCTCCTGACTTCTACAATAATATACCTGTTAAGTATGATGTCTACTTTCTAGTCCACCTCCAGACTTCTACAGTACTGTACAGTTAAGTATGCTGTCTACTTTCTAGTCTACCTCCTGACTTCTACAGCACTGTACCTCTTAAGTCTGCCGTCTACTTTCTAGTCTACCTCCTGACTTCTACAATAATATACCTATTAAGTATGCTGTCTACTTTCTAGTCTACCTCCTGACTTCTATAGCACTGTATGTGCTAAGTCTGCGTCTACTTTCTAGTCTACCTCCTGACTTCTACAATAGCACTGTACCTATTAAGTAAGATGTCTACTTTCTAGTCCACCTGACTTCTATAGCACTGTACGTGTTAAGTATGCTGTCTACTTTCCAGTCTACCTCCAGACTTCTGCAATAATGTAGCTGTTAAGTATGATGTCTACTTTCCAGTCTACCTTCTGACTTCTATAGCACTGTACGTGTTAAGTATTCTGTCTACTTTCTACTCTACCTCCTGATTTCTACAGCACTGTACCTCTTAAGTCTACCTCCTGACTTCTATAGCACTGTACGTGTTAAGTATGCTGTCTACTTTCCAGTCTACCTCCGGACTTCTACAGCACTGTACCTCTTAAGTCTACCTCCTGACTTCTACAGCACTGTACCTCTTAGGTCTACCTCCTGACTTCTATAGCACTGTATGTGTTAAGTATTCTGTCTACTTTCTACTCTACCTCCTGATTTCTACAGCACTGTACCTCTTAAGTCTACCTCCTGACTTCTATTGTACTGTACGTGTTAAATATTCGGTCTACTTTCTACTCTACCTCCTGACTTCTACAGCACTGTACCTTTTAAGTCTGCTGTCTACTTTCTAGTCTACCTCCTGACTTCTACAATAATATACCTGTTAAGTATGATGTCTACTTTCTAGTCCACCTCCAGACTTCTACAGTACTCTACCTATTGGGTATGATGTCTACTTTCCAGTCTACCTCCTGACTTCTACAGCACTGTACCTCTTAAGTCTACCTCCTGACTTCTATAGCACTGTATGTGTTAAGTATGCTGTCTACTTTCCAGTCTACCTCCTGACTTCTACAGCACTGTACCTCTTAAGTCTACCTCCTGACAACTATAGCACTGTACGTGTTAAGTATGCTGTCTACTTTCTAGTCTACCTCCTGACTTCTATAGCACTGTACGTGTTAAGTATGCCGTTTACTTTCTAGTCTACCTCCTGACTTCTAGAGCACTATACGTATTAAGTCTGCTGTCTACTTTCTAGTCTACCTCCTGACTTCTGCAATAATGTAGCTGTTAAGTATAATGTCTACTTTCCAGTCTACCTCCTGACTTCTATAGCACTGTACGTGTTAAGTATGCTGTCTACTTTCTAGTCTACCTCCTGACTTCTGCAGTAATGTAGCTGTTAAAAATGATGTCTACTTTCTAGTCAACTTCCAGACTTCTACAGTACTGTACCAGTTAAGTATGCTGTCTACTTTCTAATCTACCTCCTGACTTCTATAGCACTGTACCAGTTAAGTATGCTGTCTAATTTCTAGTCCACCTCCATAGTTCTACAGTAATGTACCAGTTAAGTATGCTCTCTACTTTCTAGTCTACCTCCTGACTTCTACAATAATATACCTGTTAAGTATGATGTCTACTTTCTAGTCCACCTCTAGACTTCTACAGTACTCTACCTATTGGGTATGATGTCTACTTTCTAGTCTACCTCATGACTTCTACATCACTGTACCTCTTAAGTCTGCCGTTTACTTTCTAGTCTACCTCCTGACTTCTACAATAATATACCTATTAAGTATGATGTCTACTTTCTAGTCCACCTCCAGACTTCTACAGTACTCTACCTATTGGGTATGATGTCTTACTTTCTAGTCTACCTCCAGACTTCTACAGCACTGTACCTCTTAAGTCTGCCGTCTACTTCCTACTCTACATCCTGACTTCTACAATAATATATCTATTAAGTAGGATGTCTACTTTCTAGTCCACCTCCAGACTTCTACAGTACTCTACCTATTGGGTATGCTGTCTACTTTCTACTCAACCTCTTGACTTCTACAGCACTGTACCTCTTAAGTCTGCCGTCTACTTTCTAGTCTACCTCCTGACTTTTGCAGTAATATACCCATCAAGTATGATGTCTACTTTCTAGTCTACCTCGTGACTTCTATAGCACTTTATGTGCTAAGTCTGCCGTCTACTTTCTAGTCTACCTCCTGACTTCTACAATAATTTACCTGTTAAGTATGATGTCTACTTTCTAGTCCACCTCCAGACTTCTACAGTACTGTAACAGTTAAGTATGCTGTCTACTTTCTAGTCTACCTCCTGGCTTCTATAGCACTTAACGTGTTAATTCTGCCGTCTACTTTCTAGTCTACCTCCTGACTTCTACAATAATATATCTGTTAAGTATGATGTCTACTTTCTAGTCCACCTCCAGACTTCTACAGTACTGTAACAGTTAAGTATGCTGTCTACTTTCTAGTCTACCTCCTGGCTTCTATAGCACTTTACGTGTTAATTCTGCCGTCTACTTTCTAGTCTACCTCCTGACTTCTACAATAATATACCTATTAAGTATGCTGTCTACTTTCTAGTCTACCTCCTGACTTCTATAGCACTTTATGTGCTAAGTCTTCCGTCTACTTTCTAGTCTACCTCCTGACTTCTACAATAATATACCTGTTAAGTATGATGTCTACTTTCTAGTCCACCTCCAGACTTCTACAGTACTGTACCAGTTAAGTATGCTGTCTACTTTCTAATCTACCTCCAGGCTTCTATAGCACTTTATGTGCTAAGTCTGCCGTCTACTTTCTAGTCTACCTCCTGACTTCTACAATAATATACCTATTAAGTAAGATGTCTACTTTCTAGTCCACCTGACTTCTATAGCACTGTACGTGTTAAGTATGCTGTCTACTTTCCAGTCTACCTCCTGACTTCTGCAATAATGTAGCTGTTAAGTATGATGTCTACTTTCCAGTCTACCTCCTGACTTCTATAGCACTGTACGTGTTAAGTATTCTGTCTACTTTCTACTCTACCTCCTGATTTCTACAGCACTGTACCTCTTAAGTCTACCTCCTGACTTCTATAGCACTGTACGTGTTAAGTATGCTGTCTACTTTCCAGTCTACCTCCGGACTTCTACAGCACTGTACCTCTTAAGTCTACCTCCTGACTTCTACAGCACTGTACCTCTTAAGTCTACCTCCTGACTTCTATAGCACTGTACGTGTTAAGTATTCTGTCTACTTTCTACTCTACCTCCTGATTTCTACAGCACTGTACCTCTTAAGTCTACCTCCTGACTTCTATAGTACTGTACGTGTTAAATATTCTGTCTACTTTCTACTCTACCTCCTGACTTCTACAGCACTGTACCTCTTAAGTCTGCTGTCTACTTTCTAGTCTACCTCCTGACTTCTACAATAATATACCTGTTAAGTATGATGTCTACTTTCTAGTCCACCTCCAGACTTCTACAGTACTCTACCTATTGGGTATGATGTCTACTTTCCAGTCTACCTCCTGACTTCTACAGCACTGTACCTCTTAAGTCTACCTCCTGACTTCTATAGCACTGTACGTGTTAAGTATGCTGTCTACTTTCTAGTCTACCTTCTGACTTCTATAGCACTGTACGTGTTAAGTATGCCGTTTACTTTCTAGTCTACCTCCTGACTTCTAGAGCACTATACGTATTAAGTCTGCTGTCTACTTTCTAGTCTACCTCCTGACTTCTGCAATAATGTAGCTGTTAAGTATAATGTCTACTTTCCAGTCTACCTCCTGACTTCTATAGCACTGTACGTGTTAAGTATGCTGTCTACTTTCTAGTCTACCTCCTGACTTCTGCAGTAATGTAGCTGTTAAATATGATGTCTACTTTCTAGTCAACTTCCAGACTTCTACAGTACTGTACCAGTTAAGTATGCTGTCTACTTTCTAATCTACCTCCTGACTTCTATAGCACTGTACCAGTTAAGTATGCTGTCTACTTTCTAGTCCACCTCCATAGTTCTACAGTAATGTACCAGTTAAGTATGCTCTCTACTTTCTAGTCTACCTCCTGACTTCTACAATAATATACCTTGTTAAGTATGATGTCTACTTTCTAGTCCACCTCTAGACTTCTACAGTACTCTACCTATTGGGTATGATGTCTACTTTCTAGTCTACCTCATGACTTCTACATCACTGTACCTCTTAAGTCTGCCGTCTACTTTCTAGTCTACCTCCTGACTTCTACAATAATATACCTATTAAGTATGATGTCTACTTTCTAGTCCACCTCCAGACTTCTACAGTACTCTACCTATTGGGTATGATGTCTTACTTTCTAGTCTACCTCCAGACTTCTACAGCACTGTACCTCTTAAGTCTGCCGTCTACTTCCTACTCTACATCCTGACTTCTACAATAATATATCTATTAAGTAGGATGTCTACTTTCTAGTCCACCTCCAGACTTCTACAGTACTCTACCTATTGGGTATGCTGTCTACTTTCTACTCAACCTCCTGACTTCTACAGCACTGTACCTCTTAAGTCTGCCGTCTACTTTCTAGTCTACCTCCTGACTTTTGCAGTTATATACCCATCAAGTATGATGTCTACTTTCTAGTCTACCTCGTGACTTCTATAGCACTTTATGTGCTAAGTCTGCCGTCTACTTTCTAGTCTACCTCCTGACTTCTACAATAATTTACCTGTTAAGTATGATGTCTACTTTCTAGTCCACCTCCAGACTTCTACAGTACTCTACCTATTGGGTATGATGTCTACTTTCTAGTCTACCTCATGACTTCTACATCACTGTACCTCCTAAGTCTGCCGTCTACTTTCTAGTCTACCTCCTGACTTCTACAATAATATATCTGTTAAGTATGATGTCTACTTTCTAGTCCACCTCCAGACTTCTAGAGTACTGTAACAGTTAAGTATGCTGTCTACTTTCTAGTCTACCTCCAGGCTTCTATATCACTTTACATGTTAATTCTGCCGTCTACTTTCTAGTCTACCTCCTGACTTCTACAAAAATATACCTATTAAGTATGCTGTCTACTTTCTAGTCTACCTCCTGACTTCTATAGCACTTTATGTGCTAAGTCTGCCGTCTTCTTTCTAGTCTACCTCCTGACTTCTACAATAATATACCTGTTAAGTATGATGTCTACTTTCTAGTCCACCTCCAGACTTCTACAGTACTGTACCAGTTAAGTATGCTGTCTACTTTCTAGTCTACCTCCAGGCTTCTATAGCACTTTATGTGCTAAGTCTGCCGTCTACTTTCTAGTCTACCTCCTGACTTCTACAATAATATACCTATTAAGTATGATGTCTACTTTCTAGTCCACCTCCAGACTTCTACAGTACTCTACCTATTGGATATGATGTCTACTTTCTAGTCTACCTCCAGACTTCTACAGCACTGTACCTCTTAAGTCTGCCCTCTACTTTCTAGTCTACCTCCTGACTTCTACAATAATATACCTATTAAGTATGATATCTACTTTCTAGTCCACCTCCAGACTTCTACAGTACTATACCTATTGGGTATGATGTCTACTTTCTAGTCTACCTCTTGACTTCTACAATAATATACCTGTTAAGTATGATGTCTACTTTCTAGTCCACCTCCAGACTTCTAGAGTACTCTACCTATTGGGTATGATGTCTACTTTCTAGTCTGTCTCCAGACTTCTACAGCACTGTACCTCTTAAGTCTGCCGTCTACTTTCTAGTCTACCTCCTGACTTCTACATTAATATACCTGTTAAGTATGATGTCTACTTTCTAGTCCACCTCCAGACTTCTACAGTACTCTACCTATTGGGTATGATGTCTACTTTCTAGTCTACCTCCAGACTTCTACATCACTGTACCTCTTAAGTCTGCCGTCTACTTTCTAGTCTACCTCCTGACTTCTACAATAATATACCTGTTAAGTATGATGTCTACTTTCTAGTCCACCTCCAGACTTCTACAGTACTCTACCTATTGGGTATGATGTCTACTTTCTAGTCTACCTCCGGACTTCTACAGCACTGTACCTCTTAAGTCTACCGTCTACTTTCTACTCTACCTACTGATTTCTACAATAATATACCTATTGAGTATGATGTCTACTTTCTAGTCCACCTCCAGACTTCTACAGTACTGTACCTATTGTGTATTCTGTCTACTTTCTAGTCTACCTCCTGACTTCTACAGCACTGTACCTCTTAAGTCTGCCGTCTACTTTCTAGTCTACCTCCTGTCTTCTACAATAATATACCTGTTAAGTATGATGTCTACTTTCTAGTCCACCTCCAGACTTCAACAGTACTCTACCTATTGGGTATGATGTCTACTTTCTAGTCTACCTCAAGACTTCTACAGTACTGTATCAGTTAAGTATTCTGTCTACTTTCTACTCTACCTCCTGACTTCTACAGCACTGTACCTCTCAAGTATGCCGTCTACTTTCTAGTCTACCTCCTGACTACTACAATAATATACCTATTAAGTAGGATGTCTACTATCTAGTCTACCTCTTCACTTTTACAATAATATACCTATTAAGTAGGATGTCTACTTTCTAGTCCACCTCCAGACTTCTATAGTACTCTACCAGTTAAGTAGCTGTCTACTTTCCAGTCTACCTCCTGACTTCTACAGCACTATACTTGTTAAGTCTGCTGTCTACTTTTTAGTCCACCACCAGACTTCTACAGTACTGTACCAGTTAAGTATGCTGTCTACTTTCCAGTCTACCTCCTGACTTCTACAACACTATACTTGTTAAGTCTGCTGTCTACTTTCTAGTCCATTTCCAGACTTCTACAGTACTGTACCAGTTAAGTATGCTGTCTACTTTCTATTCTACCCCTGACTTCTACAGCACTGTACGTGTTAAGTATGCTGTCTACTTTCTACTCTACCTCCTGACTTCTATAGCACTGTACGTGTTAAGTATGCTGTCTATTTTCTACTCTACCTTCCTGACTTCTATAGCACTGTACGTGTTAAGTATGCTGTCTACTTTCTAGTCTGCCTCCTGACTTCTACAATAATATACCTGTTAAGTATGATGTCTACTTTCTAGTCCACCTCCAGACTTCTACAGTACTGTACCTATTGGGTATGATGTCTACTTTCTAGTCTACCTCCAGACTTCTACAGTACTGTATCAGTTAAATATTCTGTCTACTTTCTACTCTACCTCCTGACTTCTATAGCACTGTACGTGTTAAGTATGCTGTCTACTTTCTACTCTACCTCCTGACTTGTACAGCACTGTACGTGTTAAGTATGCTGTCTACTTTCTACTCTACCTCCTGACTTCTAAAATATTTTACGTGTTAAGTATGCTGTCTACTTTCTACTCTACCTCCTGACTTCTATAGCACTATACATGTTAAGTATGCTGTCTACTTTCTAGTCTGCCTCCTGACTTCTACAATAATATACCTGTTAAGTATGATGTCTACTTTCTAGTCCACCTCCAGACTTCTACAGTACTGTACCTATTGGGTATGATGTCTACTTTCTACTCTACCTCCAGACTTCTACAGTACTGTATCAGTTAATATTCTGTCTACTTTCAACTCTACCTCCTGACTTCTATAGCACTGTACGTGTTAAGTATGCTGTATACTTTCTACGTTACCTCCTGACTTGTACAGCACTGTACGTGTTAAGTATGCTGTCTACTTTCTACTCTACCTCCTGACTTCTACAATATTTTACGTGTTAAGTATGCTGTCTACTTTCTACTCTACCTCCTGACTTCTATAGCACTGTACATGTTAAGTATGCTGTCTACTTTCTAGTCTGCATCCTGACTTCTACAATAATATACCTGTTAAGTATGATGTCTACTTTCTAGTCCACCTCCAGACTTCTGCAGTACTCTACCTATTGGGTATGATGTTTACTTTCTAGTCTACCTCCAGACTTCTACAGTACTGTATCAGTTAAGTATTCTGTCTACTTTCTACTCTACCTCCTGACTTCTACAGCACTGTACCTCTTAAGTATGATGTCTACTTTCTAGTCTACCTCCTGACTTCTACAATAATATACCTATTAAGTCTGCTGTCTACTTTCTAGTCCACCTCCAGACTTCTACAGTACTGTACCAGTTAAGTAAGCTGTCTACTTTCTACTCTACCTCCTGACTTCTACAGCACTGTACCTCTCAAGTCTGCTATCTACTTCCTAGTCTACCTCTGACTTCTACAATAATATACCTATTAAGTAGGATGTCTACTTTCTAGTCCACCTCCAGACTCTACAGTAATGTACCAGTTAAGTATGCTGTCTTCTTTCCAGTCTACCTCCTGACTTCTACAGCACTATACCTTGTTACGTCTGCTGTCTACTTTCTAATCCACCTCCAGACTTCTACAGTACTGTACCAGTTAAGTCTGTTGTCTACTTTCTAGTCCACCTCCTGACTTCTACAGTACTGTACCAGTTAAGTATGCTGTCTACTTTCTACTCTACCTCCTGACTTCTACAATAATATACCTATTAAGTCTGCTGTCTACTTTCTAGTCCACCTCCAGACTTCTACAGTACTGTACCAGTTAAGTATGCTGTCTACTTTCTACTCTACCTCCTGACTTCTACAGCACTGTACCTCTCAAGTCTGCTATCTACTTCCTAGTCTACCTCTTGACTTCTACAATAATATACCTATTAAGTAGGATGTCTACTTTCTAGTCCACCTCCAGACCTCTACAGTAATGTACCAGTTAAGTATGCTGTCTTCTTCCCAGTCTACCTCCTGACTTCTACAGCACTATACTTGTTACGTCTGCTGTCTACTTTCTAATCCACCTCCAGACTTCTACAGTACTGTACCAGTTAAGTATGCTGTCTACTTTCCAGTCTACCTCCTGACTTCTACAGCACTATACTTGTTGAGTCTGCTGTCTACTTTCTAGTCCACCTCCAGACTTCTACAGTACTGTACCAGTTAAGTATGCTGTCTACTTTATACTCTACCTCCTGACTTCTACAATAATATACCTATTAAGTAAGATGTCTCCTTTCTAGTCCACCTCCAGACTTCTACAGTACTGTACCAGTTAAGTATGCTGTCTACTTTCTAGTCCACCTCCAGACTTCTACAGTAATGTACCAGTTAAGTATGCTGTCTACTTTCTAGTCCACC
Source organism: Palaemon carinicauda (assembly GCF_036898095.1). Taxonomy (NCBI): domain Eukaryota; kingdom Metazoa; phylum Arthropoda; class Malacostraca; order Decapoda; family Palaemonidae; genus Palaemon; species Palaemon carinicauda. Next base: position 33,219,562 of record NC_090744.1, read on the forward strand.
TCCCGACTTCTACAGTACTGTACCAGTTAAGTATGCTGTCTACTTTCTAGTCCACCTCCAGACTTCTACAGTACTGAACCAGTTAAGTATGCTGTCTACTTTCTAGTCTACCTCCTGACTTCTACAATAATATACCTATTAAGTAGGATGTCTACTTTCTAGTCCACCTCCAGACTTCTACAGTACTGTACCAGTTAAGTATGCTGTCTAATTTCTAGTCCACCTCCTGATTTCTACAGCACTGTACCTCTTAAGTCTACCTCCTGACTTCTATATAGCACTGTACGTGTTAAGTATGCTGTCTACTTTCCAGTCTACCTCCTGACTTCTACAGCACTGTACCTCTTAAGTCTACCTCCTGACTTCTATAGCACTGTACGTGTTAAGTATGCTGTCTACTTTCCAGTCTACCTCCTGACTTCTATAGCACTGTACCAGTTAAGTATGCTGTCTACTTTCTAGTCTACCTCCTGAATTCTACAGCACTGTACCTCTTAAGTCTACCTCCTGACTTCTATAGCACTGTACGTGTTAAGTATGCTGTCTACTTTCCAGACTACCTCCTGACTTCTACAGCACTGTACCTCTTAAGTCTACCTCCTGACTTCTATAGCACTGTACGTGTTAAGTATGCTGTCTACTTTCCAGTCTACCTCCTGACTTCTACAGCACTGTACCTCTTAAGTCTACCTCCTGACATCTATAGCACTGTACGTGTTAAGTATGCTGTCTACTTTCTAGTCTACCTCCTGACTTCTATAGCACTGTACGTGTTAAGTATGCTGTCTACTTTCTAGTCTACCTCCTGACTTCTAGAGCACTATACGTATTAAGTCTGCTGTCTACTTTCTAGTCTACCTCCTGACTTCTGCAATAATGTAGCTGTTAAGTATAATGTCTACTTTCCAGTCTACCTCCTGACTTCTATAGCACTGTACGTGTTAAGTATGCTGTCTACTTTCTAGTCTACCTCCTGACTTCTGCAGTAATGTAGCTGTTAAATATGATGTCTACTTTCTAGTCAACTTCCAGACTTCTACAGTACTGTACCAGTTAAGTATGCTGTCTACTTTCTAATCTACCTCCTGACTTCTATAGCACTGTACCAGTTAAGTATGCTGTCTACTTTCTAGTCCACCTCCATAGTTCTAGAGTAATGTACCAGATAAGTATGCTCTCTACTTTCTAGTCCACCTCCAGACTTCTACAGTACTGTACCAGTTAAGTATGCTGTCTACTTTCTAGTGTACCTCCTGACTTCTACAATAATATACCTATTAAGTAGGGTGTCTACTTTCTAGTCAACTTCCAGACTTCTACAGCACTGTGCGTGTTAAGTATGCTGTCTACTTTCTACTCTACCTCCTGACTTCTATAGCACTGTACGTGTTAAGTATGCTGTCTACTTTCTACTCTACCTCCTGATTTCTACAGCACTGTACCTCTTAAGTCTACCTCCTGACATCTATAGCACTGTACTTGTTAAGTATGCTGTCTACTTTCCAGTCTACCTCCTGACTTCTACAGCACTGTACCTCTTAAGTCTACCTCCTGACTTCTATAGCACTGTACGTGTTAATTATGCTGTCTACTTTCCAGTCTACCTCCTGACTTCTACAGCACTATACCTGTTAAGTCTACCTCCTGACTTCTATAGCACTGTATGTGTTAAGTATTCTGTCTACTTTCTACTCTACCTCCTGATTTCTACATCACTGTACCTCTTAAGTCTACCTCCTGACTTCTATAGCACTGTACGTGTTAAGTATGCTGTCTACTTTCCAGTCTACCTCCTGACTTCTACAGCACTATACTTGTTATGTCTACCTCCTGACTTCTATAGCACTGTACGTGTTAAGTATGCTGTCTACTTTCCAGTCTAACTCCTGACTTCTACAGCACTGTACCTCTTAAGTCTACCTCCTGACTTCTATAGCACTGTACGTGTTAAGTATTCTATCTACTTTCTACTCTACCTCCTGATTTCTAAAGCACTGTACCTCTTAAGTCTACCTCCTGACTTCTATAGCACTGTACGTGTTAAGTATTCTGTCTACTTTCTACTCTACCTCCTGATTTCTACAACACTGTACCTCCTAAGTCTACCTCCTAACTTCTATAGCACTGTACGTGTTAAGTATGCTGTCTACTTTCCAGTCTACCTCCTGACTTCTACAGCACTGTACCTCTTAAGTCTACCTCCTGACTTCTATAGCACTGTACGTGATAAGTATCCTGTCTACTTTCCAGTCTACCTCCTGACTTCTACAGCACTATACCTGTTAAGTCTACCTCTTGACTTCTATAGCACTGTACATGTTAAGTATTCTGTCTACTTTCTACTCCGCCTCCTGATTTCTACAGCACTGTACCTCTTAAGTCTACCTCCTTACTTCTATAGCACTGTACGTGTTTACTATTCTATCTACTTGCTACTCTACCTCCTGATTTCTACAGCACTGTACCTCTTAAGTCTACCTCCTGACTTCAATAGCACTGTACATGTTAAGTATGCTGTCTACTTTCCAGTCTACCTCCTGACTTCTACAATAATATACCTGTTAAGTATGATGTCTACTTTCTAGTCCACCTCCAGACTTCTACAGTACTGTACCATTTAGATATGCTGTCTACTTTCTACTCTACCTCCTGATTTCTACAGCACTGTACCTCTTAAGTCTACCTCCTGACTTCTATAGCACTGTACGTGTTAAGTATGCTGTCTACTTTCCAGTCTACCTCCTGACTTCTACAGCACTGTACCTCTTAAGTCTACCTCCTGACTTCTACAGCACTGTACCTCTTAAGTCTACCTCCTGACTTCTATAGCACTGTACGTGTTAAGTATTCTGTCTACTTTCTACTCTACCTCCTGATTTCTACAGCACTGTACCTCTTAAGTCTACCTCCTGACTTCTATAGCACTGTACGTGTTAAATATTCTGTCTACTTTTTACTCTACCTCCTGACTTCTACAGCACTGTACCTCTTAAGTCTGCTGTCTACTTTCTTGTCTACCTCCTGACTTCTACAGTACTCTACCTATTGGGTATGATGTCTACTTTCTAGTCTACCTCCAGAGTTCTACAGCACTGTACCTCTTAAGTCTGCCGTCTACTTTCTAGTCTACCTCCGGACTTCTACAATAATATACCTGTTAAGTATGATGTCTACTTTCTAGTCCACCTCCAGACTTCTACAGTACTCTACCTATTGGGTATGATGTCTACTTTCTAGTCTACCTCCAGAGTTCTACAGCACTGTACCTCTTAAGTCTGCCGTCTACTTTCTAGTCTACCTCCGGACTTCTACAATAATATACCTGTTAAGTATGATGTCTACTTTCTAGTACACCTCTAGACTTCTACAGTACTCTACCTATTGGGTATGATGTCTACTTTCTAGTCTACCTCCAGACTTCTACATCACTGTACCTCTTAAGTCTGCCGTCTACTTTCTAGTCTACCTCTTGACTTCTACAATAATATACCTGTTAAGTATGATGTCTACTTTCTATTCCACCTCCAGACTTCTACAGTACTCTACCTATTGGGTATGATGTCTTACTTTCTAGTCTACCTCCAGACTTCTACAGCACTTTACCTCTTAAGTCTGACGTCTACTTTCTACTCTACATCCTGACTTCTACAATAATATATCTATTAAGTAGGATGTCTACTTTCTAGTCCACCTCCAGACTTCTACAGTACTCTACCTATTGGGTATGATGTCTACTTTCTACTCAACCTCCTGACTTCTACAGCACTGTACCTCTTAAGTCTGCCGTCTACTTTCTAGTCTACCTCCTGACTTCTACAATAATATACCCATTAGGTATGATGTCTACTTTCTAGTCTACCTCCTGACTTCTATAGCACTTTATGTGCTAAGTCTGCCGTCTACTTTCTAGTCTACCTCCTGACTTCTACAATAATTTACCTGTTAAGTATGATGTCTACTTTCTAGTCCACCTCCAGACTTCTACAGTACTGTACCAGTTAAGTATGCTGTCTACTTTCTAGTCTACCTCCAGGCTTCTATAGCACTTTATGTGCTAAGTCTGCCGTCTACTTTCTAGTCTACCTCCTGACTTCTACAATAATATATCTGTTAAGTATGATGTCTACTTTCTAGTCTACCTCCTGACTTCTATAGCACTTTATGTGCTAAGTCTGCCGTCTACTTTCTAGTCTACCTCCTGACTTCTACAATAATATACCTGTTAAGTATGATGTCTACTTTCTAGTCCACCTCCAGACTTCTATAGCACTTTATGTGCTAAGTCTGCCGTCTACTTTCTACTCTACCTCCTGACTTTTACAATAATATACCTGTTAAGTATGATGTCTACTTTCTAGTCCACCTCCAGACTTCTACAGTACTGTAACAGTTAAGTATGCTGTCTACTTTCTAGTCTACCTCCTGGCATCTATAGCACTTTACGTGTTAATTCTGCCGTCTACTCTCTAGTCTACCTCCTGACATCTACAATAATATACCTATTAAGTATGCTGTCTACTTTCTAGTCTACCTCCTGACTTCTATAGCACTTTATGTGCTAAGTCTGCCGTCTACTTTCTAGTCTACCTCCTGACTTCTACAATAATATACCTGTTAAGTATGATGTCTACTTTCTAGTCCACCTCCAGACTTCTACAGTACTGTACCAGTTAAGTATGCTGTCTACTTTCTAGTCTACCTCCAGGCTTCTATAGCACTTTATGTGCTAAGTCTGCCGTCTACTTTCTAGTCTACCTCCTGACTTCTACAATAATATACCTATTAAGTCAGATGTCTACTTTCTAGTCCACCTCCAGACTTCTACAGTACTCTACCTATTGGGTAGGATGTCTACTTTCTAGTCTACCTCCAGACTTCTACAGCACTGTACCTCTTAAGTCTGCCCTCTACTTTCTAGTCTACCTCCTGACTTCTACAATAATATACCCGTTAAGTATGATGTCTACCTTCTAGTCCACCTCCAGACTTCTACAGTACTATACATATTGGGTATGATGTCTACTTTCTAGTCTACCTCTTGACTTCTACAATAATATACCTGTTAAGTATGATGTCTACTTTCTAGTCCACCTCCAGACATCTAGAGTACTCTACATATTGGGTATGATGTCTACTTTCTAGTCTACCTCCAGACTTCTACATCACTGTACCTCTTAAGTCTGCCGTCTACTTTCTAGTCTACCTCCTGACTTCTACAATAATATACCTGTTAAGTATGATGTCTACTTTCTAGTTCACCTCCAGACTTCTACAGTACTCTACCTATTGGGTATGATGTCTACTTTCTAGTCTACCTCCAGACTTCCACAGCACTGTACCTCTTAAGTCTACCGTCTACTTTCTACTCTACCTCCTGACTTCTACAATAATATACCTATTAAGTATGATGTCTACTTTCTAGTCCACCTCCAGACTTCTACAGTACTGTACCTATTGTGTATGATGTCTACTTTCTACTCTACCTCCTGACTTCTACAGCACTGTACCTCTTAAGTCTGCCGTCTACTTTCTAGTCTACCTCCTGACTTCTACAATAATATACCTGTTAAGTATGATGTCTACTTTCTAGTCTACCTTCTGACTTCTATAGCACTTTGTGCTAAGTCTGCCGTCTACTTTCTAGTCTACCTCCTGACTTCTAAAATAATATACCTATTAAGTAGGATGTCTACTTTCTAGTTTACCTCCAGACTTCTACAGTACTGTGCCAGTTAAGTATGCTGTCTACTTTCTACTCTACCTCCTGACTTCTACAGCACTGTACCTCTTAAGTCTGCCGTCTACTTTCTAGTCTACCTCCTGACTTCTACAATAATATACCTGTTAAGTATGATGTCTACTTTCTAGTCCACCTCCAGACTTCTACAGTACTGTACCAGTTAAGTATGCTGCCTACTTTCTACTCTACCTCCTGACTTCTACAGCACTGTACCTCTTAAGTCTGCCGTCTACTTTCTAGTCTACCTCCTGACTTCTACAATAATATACCTGTTAAGTATGATGTCTACTTTCTAGTCCACCTCCAGACTTATACAGTACTGTACCAGTTCAGTATTCTGTCTACTTTCTACTCTACCTCCTGACTTCTAGAGCACTGTATCTCTTAAGTCTGCCATCTACTTTCTAGTCTACCTCCTGACTTCTACAATAATATACCTATTAAGTAAGATGTCTACTTTCCAGTCCACCTCCAGACTTCTACGGTACTGTACCAGTTCAGTATTCTGTCTACTTTTTACTCTACCTCCTGACTTCTACAGCACTGTACCTCTTAAGTCTGCCATCTACTTTCTAGTCTACCTCCTGACTTCTACAATAATATACCTGTTAAGTATGATGTCTACTTTCCAGTCCACCTCCAGACTTCTAGAGTACTGTACCAGTTAAGTATGCTGTCTACTTTCTACTCTACCTCCTGACTTCTAGAGCACTGTACCTCTTAAGTCTGCCATCTACTTTCTAGTCTACCTCCTGACTTCTACAATAATATACCTATTAAGTAAGATGTCTACTTTCCAGTCCACCTCCAGACTTCTACAGTACTGTACCAGTTAAGTATGCTGCCTACTTTCTACTCTACCTCCTGACTTCTACAGCACTGTACCTCTTAAGTCTGCCGTCTACTTTCTAGTCTACCTCCTGACTTCTACAATAATATACCTGTTAAGTATGATGTCTACTTTCTAGTCCACCTCCAGACTTATACAGTACTGTACCAGTTCAGTATTCTGTCTACTTTCTACTCTACCTCCTGACTTCTAGAGCACTGTATCTCTTAAGTCTGCCATCTACTTTCTAGTCTACCTCCTGACTTCTACAATAATATACCTATTAAGTAAGATGTCTACTTTCCAGTCCACCTCCAGACTTCTACGGTACTGTACCAGTTCAGTATTCTGTCTACTTTTTACTCTACCTCCTGACTTCTACAGCACTGTACCTCTTAAGTCTGCCATCTACTTTCTAGTCTACCTCCTGACTTCTACAATAATATACCTGTTAAGTATGATGTCTACTTTCTAGTCCACCTCCAGACTTCTACAGTACTGTACCAGTTCAGTATTCTGTCTACTTTTTACTCTACCTCCTGACTTCTACAGCACTGTACCTCTTAAGTCTGCCATCTACTTTCTAGTCTACCTCCTGACTTCTACAATAATATACCTATTAAGTAAGATGTCTACTTTCCAGTCCACCTCCAGACTTCTACAGTACTGTACCAGTTAAGTATGCTGCCTACTTTCTACTCTACCTCCTGACTTCTACAGCACTGTACCTCTTAAGTCTGCCGTCTACTTTCAAGTCTACCTCCTGACTTCTACAATAATATACCTATTAAAAAAGATGTCTACTTTCCAGTCCACCTCCAGACTTCTACAGTACTGTACCAGTTAAGTATGCTGTCTACTTTTTACTCTACCTCCTGACTTCTACAGCACTGTACCTCTTAAGTCTGCCGTCTACTTTCTAGTCTACCTCCTGACTTCTACAATAATATACCTATTAAGTAAGATGTCTACTTTCCAGTCCACCTCCAGACTTCTAGAGTACTGTACCAGTTAAGTATGCTGTCTACTTTCTACTCTACCTCCTGACTTCTACAGCACTGTACCTCTTAAGTCTTCCGTCTACTTTCTAGTCTACCTCCTGACTTCTACAAAAATATACCTATTAAGTAAGATGTCTACTTTCTAGTCCACCTCCATTTTTCTACAGTACTGTACCAGTTAAGTATGCTGTCTACTTTCTACTCTACCTCCTGACTTCTACAGCACTGTACCTCTTAAGTCTGCCGTCTACATTCTAGTCTACCTCCTGACTTCTACAATAATATACCTGTTAAGTATAATGTCTACTTTCTAGTCCACCTCCAGACTTCTACAGTAATGTACCAGTTAAGTATGCTGTCTACTTTCTATTCTACCTCCTGACTTCTACAGCACTGTACGTGTTAAGTATGCTGTCTACTTTCTACTCTACCTCCTGACTTCTACAGCACTGTACCAGTTAAGTATGCTGTATACTTTCTATTCTACCTCCTGACTTCTACAATAATATACCTATTAAGTAAGATGTCTACTTTCCAGTCCACCTCCAGACTTCTACAGTACTGTACCAGTTCAGTATTCTGTCTACTTTTTACTCTACCTCCTGACTTCTACAGCACTGTACCTCTTAAGTCTGCCATCTACTTTCTAGTCTACCTCCTGACTTCTACAATAATATACCTGTTAAGTATGATGTCTACTTTCTAGTCCACCTCCAGACTTCTACAGTACTGTACCAGTTCAGTATTCTGTCTACTTTTTACTCTACCTCCTGACTTCTACAGCACTGTACCTCTTAAGTCTACCATCTACTTTCTAGTCTACCTCCTGACTTCTACAATAATATACCTATTAAGTAAGATGTCTACTTTCCAGTCCACCTCCAGACTTCTACAGTACTGTACCAGTTAAGTATGCTGCCTACTTTCTACTCTACCTCCTGACTTCTACAGCACTGTACCTCTTAAGTCTGCCGTCTACTTTCTAGTCTACCTCCTGACTTCAACAATAATATACCTATTAAAAAAGATGTCTACTTTCCAGTCCACCTCCAGACTTCTACAGTACTGTACCAGTTAAGTATGCTGTCTACTTTTTACTCTACCTCCTGACTTCTACAGCACTGTACCTCTTAAGTCTGCCGTCTACTTTCTAGTCTACCTCCTGACTTCTACAATAATATACCTATTAAGTAAGATGTCTACTTTCCAGTCCACCTCCAGACTTCTACAGTACTGTACCTGTTAAGTATGCTGTCTACTTTGTACTCTACCTCTTGACTTCTACAGCACTGTACCTCTTAAGTCTGCCGTCTACTTTCTAGTCTACCTCCTGACTTCTACAAAAATATACCTATTAAGTAAGATGTCTACTTTCTAGTCCACCTCCATTTTTCTACAGTACTGTACCAGTTAAGTATGCTGTCTACTTTCTACTCTACCTCCTGACTTGTACAGCACTGTACCTCTTAAGTCTGCCGTCTACATTCTAGTCTACCTCCTGACTTCTACAATAATATACCTGTTAAGTATGATGTCTACTTTCTAGTCCACCTCCAGACTTCTACAGTACTCTACCTATTGGGTATGATGTCTACTTTCTAGTCTACCTCCAGACTTCTACAGCACTGTACCTCTTAAGTCTGCTGTCTACTTTTTAGTCCACCTCCAGACTTCTACAGTAATGTACCAGTTAAGTATGCTGTCTACTTTCCAGTCTACCTCCTGACTTCTACAGCACTATACTTGTTAAGTCTGCTGTCCACTTTCTAATCCACCTCCAGACTTCTACAGAACTGTACCAGTTAAGTATGCTGTATACTTTCTATTCTACCTCCTGACTTCTACAGCACTGTACGTGTTAAGTATGCTGTCTACTTTCTACTCTACCTCCTGACTTCTACAGCACTGTACGTGTTAAGTATGCTGTCTACTTTCTACTCTACCTCCTGACTTTTATAGCACTGTACATGTTAAGTATGCTGTCTACTTTCTAGTCTGCCTTCTGACTTCTACAAAAATATACCTGTTAAGTATGATGTCTACTTTCTAGTCCACCTCCAGACTTCTACAGTACTGTACCTATTGGGTATGATGTCTACTTTCTAGCCTACCTCCAGACTTCTACAGCACTGTACCTCTTAAGTCTGCCGTCTACTTTCTAGTCTACCTCCTGACTTCTACAATAATATACCTATTAAGTAGGATGTCTACTTTCTAGTCCACCTCCAGACTTCTACAGTACTCTACCTATTGAGTATGGTGTCTACTTTCTACTCTACCTCCTGACTTCTACAGCACTGTACCTTTTAAGTCTGCCGTCTACTTTCTAGTCTACCTCCTGACTTCTACAATAATATACCTGTTAAGTATGATGTCTACTTTCTAGTCCACCTCCAGACTTCTACAGTACTGTATCAGTTCAGTATTCTGTTTACTTTCTACTCTACCTCCTGAATTCTAGAGCACTGTACCTCTTAAGTCTGCCATCTACTTTCTAGTCTACCTCCTGACTTCTACAATAATATACCTGTTAAGTATGATGTCTACTTTCTAGTCCACCTCCAGACTTATACAGTACTGTACCAGTACAGTATTCTGTCTACTTTCTACCCTACCTCCTGACTTCTACAGCACTGTACCTCTTAAGTCTACCATCTACTTTCTAGTCTACCTCCTGACTTCTACAATAATATACCTATTAAGTAAGATGTCTACTTTCCAGTCCACCTCCAGACTTCTACAGTACTGTACCTGTTAAGTATGCTGTCTACTTTGTACTCTACCTCTTGACTTCTACAGCACTGTACCTCTTAAGTCTGCCGTCTACTTTCTAGTCTACCTCCTGACTTCTACAAAAATATACCTATTAAGTAAGATGTCTACTTTCTAGGCCACCTCCATTTTTCTACAGTACTGTACCAGTTAAGTATGCTGTCTACTTTCTATTCTACCTCCTGACTTCTACAGCACTGTACGTGTTAAGTATGCTGTCTACTTTCTACTCTAAGTATGATGTCTACTTTCTAGTCCACCTCCAGACTTATACAGTACTGTACCAGTACAGTATTCTGTCTACTTTCTACCCTACCTCCTGACTTCTAGAGCACTGTACCTCTTCAAGTCTGCCGTCTACTTTCTAGTCCACCTCATGACTTCTACAATAATATACCTATTAAATAGGATGTCTACTTCCTAGTTCACCTCCTGACTTTTACAATAATATACCTATTAAGTAGGATGTCTACTTTCTAGTCCACCTCCTGACTTCTACAATAATATACCTATTAAGTAGGATGTCTACTTTCTAGTCCACCTCCAGACTTCTACAGTACTCTACCAGTTAAGTATGCTGTCTACTTGCCAGTCTACCTCCTGACTTGTACAGCACTATACTTGTTAAGTCTGCTGTCTACTTTTTAGTCCACCTCCAGACTTCTACAGGAATGTACCAGTTAAGTATGCTGTCTACTTTCCAGTCTACCTCCTGACTTCTACAGCACTATACTTGTTAAGTCTGCTGTCTACTTTCTAGTCCACCTCCAGACTTCTACAGTACTGTACCAGTTAAGTATGCTGTCTACTTTCTATTCTACCTCCTGACTTCTACAGCACTGTACGTGTTAAGTATGCTGTCTACTTTCTACTCTACCTCCTGACTTTTATAGCACTGTAAGTGTTAAGTATGCTGTCTACTTTCTACTCTACCTCCTGACTTTTATAGCACTGTAAGTGTTAAGTATGCTGTCTACTTTCTACTCTACCTCCTGACTTCTATAGCACTGTACATGTTAAGTATGCTGTCTACTTTCTAGTCTGCCTCCTGACTTCTACAATAATATACCTGTTAAGTATGATGTCTACTTTCTAGTCCACCTCCAGACTTCTACAGTACTGTACCTATTGTGTATGATGTCTACTTTCTAGTCTACCTCAAGACTTTTACAGTACTGTATCAGCTAAGTATTCTGTCTACTTTCTACTCTACCTCCTGACTTCTATAGCACTCTACGTGTTAAGTATGCTGTCTACTTTCTACTCTACCTCCTGACTTGTACAGCACTGTACGTGTTATGTATGCTGTCTACTTTCTACTCTACCTCCTGACTTCTATAGCACTATACAAGTTAAGTATGCTGTCTACTTTCTAGTCTGCCTCCTGACTTCTACAATAATATACCTGTTAAGTATGATGTCTACTTTCTAGTCCACCTCCAGACTTCTACAGTACTGTACCAATTGGGTATGATGTCTACTTTCTACTCTACCTCCAGACTTCTACAGTACTGTATCAGTTAAGTATTCTGTCTACTTTCAACTCTACCTCCTGACTTCTATAGCACTGTACTTGTTAAGTATGCTGTCTACTTTCTACTCTACCTCCTGACTTGTACAGCACTGTAGGTGTTATGTATACTGTCTACTTTCTACTCTACCTCATGACTTCTACAATATTTTACGTGTTAAGTATGCTCTCTACTTTCTACTCTACCTCCTGACTTCTATAGCACTGTACATGTTAAGTATGCTGTCTACTTTCTAGTCTGCCTCCTGACTTCTACAATAATATACCTGTTAAGTATGATGTCTACTTTCTAGTCCACCTCCAGACTTCTGCAGTACTCTACCTATTGGGTATGATGTCTACTTTCTAGTCTACCTCCAGACTTCTATAGTACTGTATCAGTTAAGTATTCTGTCTACTTTCTACTCTACCTCCTGACTTCTACAGCACTGTACATCTTGAGTATGCCGTCTACTTTCTAGTCTACCTCCTGACTTCTACAATAATATACCTATTAATTAGGATGTCTACTTTCTAGTCCACCTCCAGACTTCTACAGTACTGTACCAGTTAAGTATGCTGTCTACTTTCTACTCTACCTCCTGACTTCTACAATAATATACCTATTAATTAGGATGTCTACTTTCTAGTCCACCTCCAGACTTCTACAGTAATGTACCAGTTAAGTGTGTTGTCTACTTTCTAGTCCACCTCCAGACTTCTACAGTACTGTACCAGTTAAGTATGCTGTCTACTTTCTACTCTACCTCCTGACTTTTACAATAATATACCTATTAATTAGGATGTCTACTTTCTAGTCCACCTCCAGACTTCTACAGTAATGTACCAGTTAAGTATGCTGTCTACTTTCTAGTCCACCTCCAGACTTCTACAATAATGTACCAGTTAAGTATGCTGTCTACTTTCTAGTCTACCTCCTGACTTCTATACCACTTTACGTGTTAAGTATGCTTTCTACTTTCTAGTCTACCTCCTGACTTCTGCAATAATCTAGCTGTTAAGTCTGCTGTCTACTTTCTGCTCTGCCAACTAACTTCTACAGCACTGTACCTCCTAAGTCTGCCGTCTACTTTCTAGTCTACCTCCTGACTTCTACAATAATACCCCTATTAAGTAGTATGTCTACTTTCTATTCTGCCTCCTGACTTCTGCAATAATGTAGCTGTTAAGTATGATGTGTTGTTTCTAGTCCACCTCCAGACTTCTGCAGTACTCTACCTATTGGGTATGATGTCTACTTTCTAGTCTACCTCCAGACTTCTACAGTACTGTATCAGTTGATTATTTTGTCTACTTTCTACTCTTCCTCCTGACTTCTAGAGCACTGTACCTCTTATGTCTGCCGTCTACTTTCTAGTCTACCTCCTGACTTCTACAATAATATACCTATTAAGTAGGTTGTCTACTTTCTAGTCCACCTCCAGACTTCTACAGTACTGTACCAGTTAAGTATGCTGTCTACTTTCTACTCTACCTCCTGACTTCTACAGCACTGTACCTCTTAAGTCTGCCGTCTACTTTCTAGTCTACCTCCTGACTTCTACAATAATATACCTATTAAGTAGGTTGTCTACTTTCTAGTCCACCTCCAGACTTCTATAGTACTGTACCAGTTAAGTATGCTGTCTACTTTCTACTCTACCTCCTGACTTCTACAGCACTGTACCTCTTAAGTCTGCCGTCTACTTTCTAGTCTACCTCCTGACTTCTACAATAATATACCTATTAAGTAGGTTGTCTACTTTCTAGTCCACCTCCAGACTTCTACAGTACTGTACCAGTTAAGTATGCGGTCTACTTTCTACTCTACCTCCTGACTTCTACAGCACTGTACCTCTTAAGTCTGCCGTCTACTTTCTAGTCTACCTCCTGACTTCTACAATAATATACCTATTAAGTAGGTTGTCTACTTTCTAGTCCACCTCCAGACTTCTACAGTACTGTACCAGTTAAGTATGCTGTCTACTTTCTACTCTACCTCCTGACTTCTACAGCACTGTACCTCTTAAGTCAGCCGTCTACTTCCTAGTCTACCTCCTGACTTCTACAATAATATACCTTTTTCAATATTAAACTTACCCGATGATCATATAGCTGTCAGCTCTGCTGCCCGACAGAAAAACCTACGGGCGGAATACGCCAGCGATCGCTATACAGGTGGGGGTGTACATCAACAGCGCCATCTGTCAAGTAGGTACTCAAGTACTCGATGTCAACAAAGAACCAATTTTCTCTCTGTCGTGCCACTGGCAAGATCTACTAAATACGCTGTTACTAACTGGATTTGTTTTCACAACTATTTGGTGAAGTACACTATTCCAGTTTTGAGCTTTCGCTATGCAGGGGTTTTATCTTCATTTCAAAACTTGAACTCGTTTTGGATAGATTTTATTTTGGTGACAAAGAGAGTATGGACTCTTTCACTTTTAAATGGCCGACCCTTCCCTTAGACGGAAGTGTGTTTAGGTTTTTAGTAATTTTGCTTAACACGTTATAGATCTTTATATTTTATATCTCTCCGCCTTTATTAGGCCTCTTCGATTAACTTTCCTTTTATTATAAACATATAAAAATAAATTTTTATGTTTTGTTTATTTGCGACCTTTCCTTTTAGTAGGCGGTCCTAACTTGGAACCAAAGTTAATCAACGTTGAGCCCGTTATATCGTATTTAACCTTTAAAGAATTTAAAACTTTTTAAATTTAATGTTTTATGAAAGAATTTCTTTGATAGTCTCGTACTGTTTTCAAAGATGAACTAACGTTTAGTTTTTTAGTCTCGCAGTTGTTGACGTTCAGGACGTTCAACTTGCGCTCTATCGTTACGATAGAGAGAGAGAGTGTATCACGGTTTCACTTTGCAGTAAGAGTAAACCTATTCTAGCGTTTCGTTCATTCTTTCTTAGCTTAAATGGTTTAAATTCTAAATTAAAGGAACTTTTTATTTGGAAAACCTTTCAGTTTTTTCCTTTAGCAAATCACATGTTTTGACGATATATAATTGCGCTCTTCTCTCAGGTGCGAAATCTAGAGAGAAAGAGAGAGATAGAGACGGAGGGAGAGAGAGGAGATAAAACGTTTCGTTCAAGCTGGTAACGTTGTTCTCGTTTTACTCTCCTCCCTAGTCGCTGTAGGGGAAGAAGGTAAAACGTTTCTAGGGTTTTATTCTTGTTCCCAGGCTATGTGCGGTGAGAGATTGTAAACGTAGTATATTTGATCTAGTGTTTAGTCTCTTTCCCAGCCACTGAATTCTTTATCTTTATATATGTTTTCTGTTGCATTATACGTCTGTTTTCGCAATTACTACCTTTTAATGAAGGGTAGGATTGCGTGTTTCAGGTAGAAATCAGTAAAAGTTTCGATTTCAGTGAAATAAGTGCAAAACAGAAAATCAAAGTGATAAAGTGATATGCGCAAAGTGTTACAGTGTTGCGTCCGAGGGTTCGTCTGTTCGTGCCTGTCGTTCACCTAGTCCGGGACCTCTTGCAAGCTCCCAAGCCCAGGGGAGAAGTAATGTCGAACGACTTATGGGTTCCTCAGGCCTTGATCAGCGAACAGACGATTTTCCCTCCGTGGTTTCGGGCATATCTACCCAAGATCGCCCCACCCACACAAAGACGAGAGAGCCCATTTACTTCTCGTCTGCGGAAGAGGTTTCTCGTAAGAAACCTTGGACCAAGGTCTCGCAGCTTATTAAGTGCAAGTCGGTCCCTTCCGCGCAAGTCCAACGGCCCAGGTGTAGCCACTGGGTCAGTTCGGACTCGCTGCAGTCATCCGACGACTGCACACCTCCCAAGAGAGGCAAGGTGGTACCGCAACAGGCAGTAACTCCGTCTGTTGCCGCACCCGCTGTTTTAGACCCTCAGTCACAACGGACAGTAGCTCCGTCTGTTGCCGCTTTTGTAGACCCTGAGTGGTCTTTACTGCAGTCTATGCAGACTCGGTTAGCTGCGGTTATGCAGGAGTTTCGTGCGGAGAAGGTTAACGCTGCACCCGTTAGCCTACAACCTGCCACGGTTGTGCGCCGAGCGCACGCTGAGGCTGCCTGCTCCCACACTCCGGCTGCGGAGAGGTTGGCGCTGCACCCATTAGCCTACAACCTGCCACGGTTGTGCGCCCAGCTCACGCTGAGGCTGCCTGCTCCCACACTCCGGCTGTGAGAGCTCCACCAACGATGCGCAGTCGACCCTGCCAGACGCATGTTGACGTTAGCCGACGTGCGGCACCCTCCGTTGACATGCGTGAGCTACCGCATCAGCAGTGGGAAGGTGCAGTCAAGCTGCCGTGTTTTGACGCGATGCGGCAGTCTCCGCAACCCACGGCAGTCCCCACCACGCACCACCACTCCGCTTTGGTTGTTGCCAGCTCTCAGACTGACCAGCAGCGGCATGATGTTGGATCCAGTGCAGCTACGCATGCACCCGTGCTGTATGTCCTCACGCACCTGTTGTGGTTGACAGTTCAGTTTTTTGACAGTTCACAGACTGTCAAGCAGTTACATAACGTTGCCTTCTGGTCTGCTGCTAATGCACCAGTGCTGTATGTCCTCACGCAGCTGTTGTGGTTGACAGTTCAGTTTTTGACAGTTCACACACTGTCAAGCAGTTACATAACGTTGCCTTCTGTTCTGCTGCTTATGCACCAGTGAGACCCTCACTGAGATAACCTAGCTTTTCTCGGACAAGGTTCCTGTGGATGAGAAAGTGCTGTTCTCCCTCCTACTGATATTCCTTTGAGGACTCTGTCATTTGGAGAGGAGCCTTAAGCTGCTTAGCCTCCTATGGACTTTAATTAAAGCATAACAAGGCTTCCAGGGATGGTAAATGGTTCCGCTTCAGTCGCTAACCCCATCTGTTGCCACACCTGCTCCCGTAGACCCTAATGGGCTTTGCTGCAAGACATGCAGTCCAAGCTTGTGTCCTTGATAGAGGATTTTTTACGGAGAAGAACCTTCTGGCCAACAACCTTCCTACCGGTTGGTTGTGCGCCCTGTTGACACTGAGGTATCCTACTCGCGTCCGCCAGTTGAGGTGGTTCCTCCACCGATGCGACCCAGTGTGGGTTGCCAGTCGCACGTTGACGTTAAGCGACGCTCGGAGGTGGGTGTTGAAGTGTGTCACTAGGAAGACGTTCAACAACCAGCAGAGGTGACTTGTTGTGACGCAGTGCGTCAACCTCAGCAACCCGGTAGGGTGTTGACTGCACAACCCAGACAGTCTAGACAGTTTCGGGTTGACGCTGTACTTCCTCGCGTCCCCATGGTTGACAGTTCACAGACTGTGCAGCAGTACCATGATATTGTGTCCGGCTCCGTCACGCATCCACCAGTGCGACCGGATTCAGCGAGTCAGACGTTACCCACTCCGTTGCCGTTTCCTCATCAGTTTCGGATAAGGAACCCTCTGATGAGGACGTTGCTGAACTAGACGATCAACCCCCAGCCCTGCTATCCATCCAGAAGATGCTGAAGAAGGAACGCTGCCCTGTCAGGCTGTGGATGAGTCTGGTAAGGACACTGTCATCCGTGGTTCTTTTGTGTCACTTGGAAGACTACTCCTCCGTCCTCTTCTGTATCATCTAGCTTTTCACTGGAAAAAGGACAAGACGCTAGAAGCGGTCTCGATCCCGGTTTCCGGAAAGATAAAGTCTGGTCTGACTTGGTGAAAGGACTTTATCAACCTTAGAAAGGGTCTTCCCCTGACTGTTCAGACTTCCAACCACGTTCTCTTCTCGGACGCATCGGACGTAGGCTGGGGTGCGACATTAGGCGGTAGGGAATGCTCAGGATTATGGAACTCGAGTCAAAGGACAATGCATTTCAACTGCAAGAAGCTACTGGCAGTACGTCTGACCTGGAAAAGCTTCAGGTCTCTCCTTCAAGGCAAAGTGGTGGAGGTGAACTCGGACAACACCCGGCTTTGACGTACATCTCCAAGCAAGGAGGGACCTACTCTCTGACATGGTACGAGATCGCAAGGGACCTCCTCACCTGGTCAACAGGTCTAGACTTTTCACTAGTAACGAGGTTCATCCAAGGCAACTTGAATGTCATAGCAGATTGTCTCAGTAGGAAGGGACAAATAATTCCAACAGATTGGACCCTCCACAAGGATGTATGCAAGAGACTTTGGGCCACCTGGGACCAGCCAACCATAGATCTCTTCGCAACCTCGATGACCAAGAGGCTCCCAATAGTTTGCTCACCTATCCCGGACCCAGCAGTAGTTCATATAGATGCCTTTCTACTAGATTGGTCACATCTAGATCTATATGCATTCCCTCCGTTCAAGATTGTCAACAAGGTACTGCAGAAGTTCGCCTCTCACGAAGGGACAAGGTTGACGCTAGTTGCTTCCCTCTGGCCCGCGAGAGAATAACTCACCGAGGTACTTCGATGGCTAGTAGACGTTCCCAGAACACTTCCCCTAAGGGTGGACCTTCTACGTCAGCCACGCGTAAAGAAGGTACACCAAGGCCTCCACGCTCTTCGTCTGACTGCCTTCAGATTATCGAAAGACTCTCGAGAGCTAGAGGCTTTTCGAAGGAGGCAACCAGAGCGTTTGCTAGAGCAAGGAGAACATCCACCCTTAGAATCTACCAATCGAAGTGGGAAATCTTCCGAAACTGGTGCAAGTCAGTATCCGTATCCTCGACCAGTACCTCTGTAACTCAAATAGCTGACTTTCTCTTATATCTGAGGAAAGAACGATCTCTTTCAGCTCCCACTATCAAGGGTTACAGAAGCATGTTGGCATCAGTCTTCCGTCACAGAGGCTTAGATCTTTCCAACAATAAAGATCTACAAGACCTCCTTAAGTCTTTTGAGACCACGAAGGAGCGTCGTTTGGTTACACCTGGTTGGAATTTAGACGTGATACTAAGATTCCTTATGTCAGACAGGTTCGAACCGCTTCAATCAGCCTCCCTGAAAGATCTCACCTTTAAGACTCTTTTCCTGATATGCTTAACCACAGCTAAAAGAGTCAGTGAGATTCATGCCTTCAGCAAGAACATCGGATTCTCATCCGAAACGGCTACATGTTCTACAACTTGGTTTTCTAGCCAAACACGAGCTGCCTTCTCGGCCTTGACCAATATCGTTCGATATTCCAAACTTATCGCATGGTTTGAAATGAACTAGAAAGAGTATTATGTCCTGTAAGAGCTCTTAAGTTCTATTTAAAAACCTTTACGAGGCCCGTCTGAAGCTTTATGGTGTTCAGTTAAGAATCCATCTTTGCCTTTGTCAGAGAATTCTTTATCCTATTTTATCAGACTGTTAATATGAGAAGCTCATTCCCATCTGAATGAGGAAGACCAAGCTTTGCTGAAGGTAAGGACACACGAAGTTAGAGCTGTCGCAACTTCCGTGGCCTTTAAACAAAATAGATCTCTGCAAAGTATATTCGACGCAACCTATTGGTAAAGCAAATCAGTGTTCGCGTCTTTTATCTTAAGAATGTCCAGTCTCTTTACGAGACCTGCTACACTCTGGGACCATTCGTAGCAACGAGTGCAGTAGTGGTGAGGGCTCCACCACTACAATTCCCTAATTCCATAACCTTTTTAATCTTTCTCTTGAAATGTTTTATTATTGTTTTGGGTTGTCCGGAAGGCTAATGTTATGTATTATTGTAACAATGTACTATATTATTTCAAGTGTTTCAGGTATTGCACAACATTACATCATATTGCATGAATAAGACATGTTATGCTTTGATCATAAGAGTAATGATTTATTTTGGTATTAGGATTCAAACATTTGTTGATTACCTCAGATAAGATGTGATTCTTTATGATTTGTACTGGAGTAGGATTTAAGTCTTTTCAGAGCGATGCTCTTTTGTTTAGCAATGTTTTGGTTTATGAGATTTGTGTAAGACGCTCCATATGCACTTGAGAGTCAGCTGTCACAAAGTGAAGTTCATAATGTAGTCTTTTATACATTAAACGTATTTTAATAATACCAACGTATTATTATCCATCAAGCACACATCGACGAAGATGGGATTAGCTGAGAAATAATTACTAACACTTGATCATCTATGTTCCAGGTAATTATTATGGTTAATAGAACTTCCTACCTAAGCATCCATATATTATATTTGGCGACGAAGATGGGATCAGCTGAGAAATAATTACTAACACTTGATCATCTATTTTCCAGGTAATTATTATGGTTAATAGAACTTCCTACCTAAGCATCCATATATTATATTTGGCGACGTTTGAGGACGACGGACAAGCAGGGAGAAGCATTGGAGCCTATGCACAAAGACGGCCAGCACAAGAGAAGGTTTTGTACATCGGGAAACAAGAGTAAAATCACCCAATGAAGATTTTATCAGCAGCAGAATATGAATTTCATCAAATACACAAAAGGGTGAAATTTAAAGTTGGGTAGGTAGGAAGTATACTTGTGACTGCAAAACAGTAACTTAACCTACCACAGTTATTAAGGTAAGCAAACAAAATGCCTTTTAATATTGAACCACCTCAAGCTTTCAGCGTCACTGCTGAGCCTAATTCTGTTGCAACACGATGGCAACAGTGGTGTGAGGAATTTAAGATTTATTTAGAAGCATTAGGGAACATGAAGGATGCACAAAAGAAGGCATTATTACTTCATACAGCAGGTAGGGAAGTTCGGGAAGTGTTTAAGACTTTGCAGCCTACAGATGACACAAGTGAAGCTGCAATTAAGGCTCTTACCACATATTTTGCTCCTCAGGTCAATAAATTTTTTGAAAGATACCAGTTTTCAGCGCAAGCTTATCAGAAAGAAAATGAAAGTTTAGATGCATTTGTGACTAGACTAAAGAATTTAGCTGTTTCATGTGAATTTCTAGAGTTAGAGAATGTTATCATAGATCAAGTAATTGCACATTGCACATCTGAAGAACTAAGAAAGAAATTATTGCAAGATAAAGATTTAACATTAGAAAAGGTATTGATAACAGGCAGAGCTTTAGAAACATCAAATAGGCAAAGTCACATAATAGGTAGTTCTACAAGCAATAGAATGGAAAATTCTAAAATTAATACAGTAGGTTCTAAGTGGAAAACCAATGAGAATCAGAGAAGGAATATGTCAAAGCCTAGTCATAGAAAAGTGCCTAACACTAATGTTCATAAATATCAGAATCAGGCTTATACACAGAAACAACAGGAAAAACCCAAGTGTTTTAGGTGTGGTAAAACTGATCATTTTGCATACGAAGCAAAGAAATGCCCTGCTACTGGACAGACATGCCAGAATTGCAGAAAGCTAGGTCATTTTGCAACTGCTTGTAGATTTCCTAAACAGTACGCAAAGAAAATAAATGCTACAGTTGATACTATGGGTCAAGAAAATAATGAGGAAAATGTTCATGATAATCAGGTTAGTTCAGAAACTGATTTTGCGTTTCACATAAACTCAGTCAACAAAGGTGCAAAGAAACATATCATGGTAGAAGTAATCATAAATGGTAAACCAATTTTGATGCAAGTTGACACAGCAGCCGATGTATCAATTATGTCTGAGAAAATGGCTAAAAGCATTCCAGAGTTTTGAAAGGTTATAATGGTTTTGATATTCAGGTAATAGGTGCTTCGAACGTAGAAGTACAGTACAAAGAACAGAAATTAGAGAGAATGCCATTAACAGTAGTAAAAGGTAATGGACAAACTTTGCTAGGTTTAGATTGGCTACAGTATTTGAAGTTAGATTGGCCTAGTATTTTGAAGGTTGCAGGTAGACAAGATGAAAACAAAAATGAAATGTCTATGGATGATATCATATCAGAGTTTCAAGACGTATTTGAAGATAAAATAGGTACAGCAAAGAACGCAAAGGCAATTTTAGTTTTGAAACCTGACAGTTCTCCTAGATTTTTTGCTCCGAGACCAGTACCGTATGCATTGAAAAGTGCAGTTGAAACAGAAATCAGGAGATTAGAAAGTGAAGGTTCTTGGGAAAAGGTTACATATTCAGATTGGGCTACACCATTAGTTCCTATTGTGAAGGAAAGTGGACAGGTTAGGTTATGTGGAGATTACAAAGTAACGTTAAATCCACAACTGCAAGTAGCTCAACATCCCTTACCAAATCCGAAAGACATGTTTGCAACTATGTCAGGATGCAGTGTTTTTTCTAAATTAGATTTAAGACAAGCATTTCAACAGCTTCCCATGGATGAAACTTCACAAGAATTATGTACAGTAAATACATCCTTAGGTTTGTTTAGGCCAAAGAGATTACCTTATGGAGTTGCAAGTAGTCCAGCTATATGGCAACAAACTATGGATAAGATTTTTTCAGGAATGCAAGGAGTATTCATTTTTATAGATGATATTTTAATTGCGAGTAAAGACACAAGAGAACATAGAGAAAGATTGCGAACAGTTCTGAAGAAGTTGAAGGAACATAATATTAGAGTAAATAAGAACAAATGTATTTTAGAAGTTGATTCAGTGGAATACTTAGGTTTTGTAATAAATGGCAAGGGTATTCACAAAACTAAAGAGAAGATTAAAGCAGTACAATCAACAAAAGTGCCAGAAAATGTTAAGGAATTACAATCATTTCTAGGTTTAGTAACATTTTATGGGAATTTCATTCAGAATTTGTCTACAATTGCACATCCATTGTATAATCTGTTGAATAAGGGTGTAGAATGGAAGTGGACAAAAGAGTGTCAGGAATCTTTTGAAAGAATCAAGCAGGAAATAACATCACCTACATTCTTAGTACATTATCAAATGGATTTACCAGTTAAATTAGTTTGTGATGCATCAAACATAGGTTTAGGTGCAGTAATATCTCATGTAATGCCAGATGGAACAGAAAAACCAATTGCATTCACTTCTAGAGTATTGAACAAGGCAGAAAGGAATTACTCTCAAATAGAAAAGGAAGGTTTAGCATTAGTTTATGGAGTTAAAAAATTCCATATGTATCTTTATGGTAGGAAAAAGTTCACACTTGTTACAGATCATAAACCTTTATTAGCAATATTGGGTCCAAAAGCAAGTTTACCTACGTTGGTAGCTGCAAGACTACAACGTTGGGCAGTTACGTTAGCAGCGTACCACTATGATATAGAATACCGTCCAACATCAAATATGGGTAATGCAGATGCTTTATCCAGATTACCCGTAGACAAAGCTCCAGAAGAGTATGATGACAGTGTTCTATTAATTTCAGTATATAATGTACCAATTACTGCAAAAGATGTAGCACACAGTACCAAGCAAGACCCAGTACTTAGTAAGGTTTTGGAGAGTTTAATGACAGGTAGGGACTTATGTGGAAAGGAGGAAAATTGTAAACCGTATAAGGATATATGGTATGAACTGAGTGTGACACAAGGAATAGTGATGAGAGGTTCCAGGGTAGTTATTCCTAATTCACTGAGAAATAAGGTTTTGTCTGAAATACATGCTGATCACCAAGGTATTGTAAGATCAAAGTCAATTGCGAGAACTTTTGTATGGTGGCCAGGTGTAGATAAAGATGTGGAATGTTATATAAAGAATTGTATGAATTGTGTTATGCAACAAAACAATCCTCAATTTGCTAGAATGCACCCGTGGGAGTTACCCAGATATCCATGGCAAAGAGTGCATATAGATTTTGCAGGTCCTTTTTTGAGTTATTTGTTTTTGATAGTAGTAGATGCTTACAGTAAGTGGCCAGAAATTATCCCAATGAAGACAACAACGTCTTACGCCACAATAAAAGAGTTGATGCAAATTTTTTTAACGCATGGTATTCCAGAAAGAATTGTTACAGATAATGGTCCACAGTTTACCTCACAAGAGTTTAAAGAATTTTGTAATGTCAATGGTATAAAGCATACATTTTCAGCTACATATCATCCATCCACTAATGGAGAGGCTGAAAGATTTGTTCAAACGTTTAAGCACAATATGAAGTGTAGAAAGGCTAATTCAAGTAATATATTTTTGCATGTGTCAAAATTTTTATTGTCTTATAGAACAACGCCGCACAGCACAACAGGCGTGGCACCCTCAAATTTGTTAATGGGAAGGTGGATAAGGTGTAAGTTAGATTTGTTGTATCCAAGTTTGCAAAGTGATTTAGAAGATAAAGGGTATAAACAAGTAGCAAAGCTTCCTAATATAAGACATTTTTTACCTTTGTCTGATGTCATGGTAAGATCGTACAACACCCCAGAGAAGTGGGTACCAGGAGAGATTGTAAGAGAGATAGGAAATTTACATTATGATGTTCGTGTTGGTGATAATGTTGTAAAACGTCATGTTGATCAATTACAGCCGTTAAACAGAAAGACAGTAGAGCATGTGAATGTTAGAGATGAGAAACTTAATGAAGTAGTTAGATCAAATGAGTCAAGTATTAACCAAGATGGTCCAACATCCGATGTAGATTCAGAACCAATTCATGTACCAGTACAAGATGAGGTTAAAGTGCTTCCTAATGGGATTAACAGAGGAAAGCCCCCTGAGAGATTAGATTTATGAATATTTTTACAATGTCAAGTTAAGGGGGAGGAGACTGTTATGTATTATTGTAACAATGTACTATATTATTTCAAGTGTTTCAGGTATTGCACAACATTGCATCATATTGCATGAATAAGACATGTTATGCTTTGATCATAAGAGTAATGATTTGTTTTGGTATTAGGATTCAAACATTTGTTGATTACCTCAGATAAGATGTGATTCTTTATGATTTGTACTGGAGTAGGATTTAAGTCTTTTCAGAGCGATGCTCTTTTGTTTAGCAATGTTTTGGTTTATGAGATTTGTGTAAGACGCTCCATATGCACTTGAAAGTCAGCTGTCACAAAGTGAAGTTCATAATGTAGTCTTTTATACATTAAACTTATTTTAATAATACCAACGTATTATTATCCATCAAGCACACATCGACGAAGATGGGATCAGCTGAGAAATAATTACTAACACTTGATCATCTATGTTCCAGGTAATTATTATGGTTAATAGAACTTCCTACCTAAGCATCCATATAGCTAAGAAGCCTTTCGCATCCTACTTGATTTGGCGGGTGGTCAAAGTCATTTCTTGAGAAGCGCCTAGATTAGAGGTTTTGATGAGGACCTTTAGTATGGGTTGCAACCCTTCATACTTCAGCTCCTAGGAGTCGCTCAGCATCCTATGAGGATCGCGAGGCTCAGTAAGGAAGACGTACTTAAAAAGGCAGAGTAATTGTTCAAGTCGACTTCCTTGCCAGGTACTTATTTATTTTATGTTTGTTATTTTGAATAACTGCTAAAATAAAATACGGAATACTTAGCTCATAATAATGTCAACATGTAATGCTGGTCTCTACCCACCCCCCTGGGTGTGAATCAGCTATATGATCATCGGGTAAGTTTAATATTGAAAAATGTTATTTTCCTTAGTAAAATAAATTTTTGAATATACTTACCCGATGATCATAAATTAAAGGACCCACCCATCCTCCCCAATAGAGACCCAGTGGACAAAGGAGAAAATTGGTTCTTTGTTGACATCGAGTACTTGAGTACCTACTTGACAGATGGCGCTGTTGATGTACACCCCCACCTGTATAGCGATCGCTGGCGTATTCCGCCCGTAGGTTTTTCTGTCGGGCAGCAGAGCTGACAGCTATATGATCATCGGGTAAGTATATTCAAAAATTTATTTTACTAAGGAAAATAACATATTAAGTAGGATGTCTACTTTCTAGTCTACCTCCTGACTTCTAAAATAATATACCTATTAAGTAGGATGTCTACTTTCTAGTCCACCTCCAGACTTCTACAGTAATGTACCAGTTAAGTATGCTGTCTACTTTCTAGTCCACCTCTAGACTTCTACAGTACTGTACCAGTTAAGTATGCTGTCTACTTTCTAGTCCACCTCCAGACTTCTACAGTACTGTACCAGTTAAGTATGCTATCTACTTTCTATTCTACCTCCTGACTTCTATAGCACTTTACGTGTTAAGTATGCTGTCTACTTTCTAGTCTACCTCCTGACTTCTGCAATAATCTAGCTGTTAAGTCTGCTGTCTACTTTCTACTCTACCACCTAACTTCTACAGCACTGTACCTCCTAAGTTAGCCGTCTACTTTCTAGTCTACCTCCTGACTTCTACAATAATACCCCTATTAAGTAGTATGTCTACTTTCTAGTCTGCCGCCTGACTTCTGCAATAATGTAGCTGTTAAGTATGATGTGTTGTTTCTAGTCCACCTCCAGACTTCTACATTACTATACCTATTGGGTATGATGCCTACTTTCTAGTCTACCTCCAGACTTCTATAGTACTGTATCAGTTAAGTATTCTGTCTACTTTCTACTCTACCTCCTGACTTCTAGAGCACTGTACCTCTTAAGTCTGCCGTCTACTTCCTAGTCTACCTCCTGACTTCTACAATAATATACCTATTAAGTAGGATGTCTACTTTCTAGTCCACCTCCAGACTTCTACAGTACTGTACCAGTTAAGTATGCTGTCTACTTTCTAGTCTACCTCCTGACTTCTGCAGTACTCTACCTATTGGGTATGATGTCTACTTTCTAGTCTACCTCCTGACTTCTGCAGTACTCTACCTATTGCGTATGATTTCTGATTTCTAGTCTACCTCCAGACTTCTACAGTACTGTATCAGTTAAGTATTCTGTCTACTTTCTACTCTACCTCCTGACTTCTACAGCACTGTACGTGTTAAGTATGCTGTCTACTTTCTAGTCTGCCTCCTGACTTCTACATTACTCTGCCTATTTGGTATGATGTCTTTCTAGTCTACCTCCAGACTTCTACAGTACTGTATCAGTTAAGTATTCTGTCTACTTTCTACTCTACCACCTGACTTCTACAGCACTGTACCTCTTAAGTATGCCGTCTACTTTCTAGTCTACCTCCTGACTTCTACAATAATATACCTATTAAGTAGGATGTCTACTTTCTAGTACACCTCTAGACTTCTACAGTACTGTACCAGTTAAGTATGCTGTCTACTTTCTAGTCTACCTCTTGACTTCTGCAGTACTCTACCTATTGGGTATGATGTCTACTTTCTAGTCTACCTCCTGACTTCTGCAGTACTCTACCTATTGGGCATGATGTCTGATTTCTAGTCTACCTCCAGACTTCTACAGTACTGTATCAGTTAAGTATTCTGTCTACTTTCTACTCTACCTCCTGACTTCTACAGCACTGTACGTGTTAAGTATGCTGTCTACTTTCTACTCTACCTCCTGACTTCTATAGCACTGTATGTGTTAAGTATGCTGTCTACTTTCTAGTCTGCCTCCTGACCTCTACAGTACTCTGCCTATTTGGTATGATGTCTACTTTCTAGTCTACCTCCAGACTTCTACAGTACTGTATCAGTTAAGTATTCTGTCTACTTTCTACTCTACCTCTTGACTTCTACAGCACTGTACCTCTTAAGTCTGCCGTCTACTTTCTAGTCTACCTCCTGACTTCTACAATAATATACCTATTAAGTAGGATGTCTACTTTCTAGTCTACCTCCTGACTTCTACAATAATATACCTATTAAGTAGGATGTCTACTTTCTAGTCTACCTCCAGACTTCTATAGTACTGTACCAGTTAAGTATGCTGTCTAATTTCTACTCTACCTCCTGACTTCTACAGCACTGTACCTCTTAAGTCTGCCGTCTACTTTCTAGTCTACCTCCTGACTTCTACAATAATATACCTATTAAGTAGGATGTCTACTTTCTAGTCCACCTCCAGACTTCTACAGTAATGTACCAGTTAAGTATGCTGTCTACTTTCCAGTCTACATCCTGACTTCTACATTACTATACTTGTTAAGTCTGCTGTCTACTTTCTACTCTACCTCCTGACTTCTACAATTATATACCTATTAATTAGGATGTCTACTTTCTAGTTTACCTCCTGAATTCTACAATAATATACCTATTAAGTAGGATGTCTACTTTCTAGTACACCTCCAGACTTCTATAGTACTGTACCAGTTAAGTATGCTGTCTAATTTCTACTTTACCACCTGACTTCTACAGCACTGTACCTCTTAAGTCTGCCGTCTACTTTCTAGTCTACCTCCTGACTTCTACAATAATATACCTATTGAGTAGGATGTCTACTTTCTAGTCCACCTCCAGACTTCTACAGTACTGTACCAGTTAAGTATGCTGTCTACTTTCCAGTCTACATCCTGACTTCTATATTACTATACTTGTTAAGTCTGCTGTCTACTTTCTACTCTACCTCCTGACTTCTACAATTATATACCTATTAATTAGGATGTCTACTTTCTAGTCTACCTCCTGACTTCTACAATAATATACCTATTAAATAGGATGTTTACTTTCTAGTCTACCTCCAGACTTCTATAGTACTGTACCAGTTAAGTATGCTGTCTAATTTCTACGCTACCTCCTGACTTCTACAGCACTGTACCTCTTAAGTCTGCCGTCTACTTTCTAGTCCACCTCCTGACTTCTACAATAATATACCTATTGAGTAGGATGTCTACTTTCTAGTCCACCTCCAGACTTCTACAGTACTGTACCAGTTAAGTATGCTGTCTACTTTCCAGTCTACATCCTGACTTCTACAGCACTATACTTGTTAAGTCTGCTGTCTACTTTCTAGTCCACCTCCAGACTCCTACAGTACTGTACCAGTTAAGTATGCGGTCTACTTTCTATTCTACCTCCTGACTTCTATAGCACTGTACGTGTTAAGTCTGCTGTCTACTTTCTAGTCTACCTCCTGACTTCTACAATAATATACCTGTTAAGTATGATGTCTACTTTCTAGTCTACCTCCTGACTTCTGCAGTACTGTATCATTTAAGTATGCTGTCTACTTTCTACTCTACCTCCTGACTTCTATAGCACTGTACGTGTTAAGTATGCTGTCTACTTTCTAGTCTACTTCCTGACTTCTGCAGTACTCTACCTATTGGGTATGATGTCTACTTTCTAGTCTACCTCCTGACTTCTGCAGTACTCTACCTATTGGGTATGATGTCTGATTTCTAGTCTACCCCCAGACTTCTACAGTACTGTATCAGTTAAGTATTCTGTCTACTTTCTACTCTACCTCCTGACTTCTACAGCACTGTACGTGTTAAGTATGCTGTCTACTTTCTACTCTACCTCCTGACTTCTATAGCACTGTACGTGTTAAGTATGCTGTCTACTTTCTAGTCTGCCTCCTGACTTCTACAGTACTCTACCTATTTGGAATGATGTCTACTTTCTAGTCTACCTCCAGACTTCTACAGTACTGTATCAGTTAAGTATTCTGTCTACTTTCTACTCTACCTCCTGACTTCTACAGCACTGTACCTCTTAAGTCTGCCGTCTACTTTCTAGTCTACCTCCTGATTTCTTCAATAATATACCTATTAAGTAGGATGTCTACTTTCTAGTCTACCTCCAGACTTCTACAGTACTGTACCAGTTAAGTATGCTGTCTAATTTCTACTCTACCTCCTGACTTCTACAGCATTGTACCTCTTAAGTCTGCCGTCTACTTTCTAGTCTACCTCCTGACTTCTTCAATAATATACCTATTAAGTAGGATGTCTACTTTCTAGTCTACCTCCAGACTTCTACAGTACTGTACCAGTCAAGTATGCTGTCTAATTTCTACTCTACCTCCTGACTTCTACAGTACTGTACCTCTTAAGTCTGCCGTTTACTTTCTAGTCTACCTCCTGACTTCTACAATAATATACCTGTTAAATATGATGACTACTTTCTAGTCCACCTCCAGAGTTCTACAGTACTGTACCAGTTAAGTATGCTGTCTACTTTCTACTCTACCTCCTGACTTCTATAGCACTGTACGTGTTAAGTATGCTGTCTACTTTCTACTCTACCTCTTGACTTCTACAATAATATACCTATTAAGTAGGATGTGTACTTTCTAGTCCACCTCCAGACTTCTACAGTACTCTACCAGTTAAGTATGCTGTCTACTTTCCAGTCTACATCCTGACTTCTACAGCACTATACTTATTAAGTCTGCTGTCTACTTTCTAGTCCACCTCCAAACTTCTACAGTACTGTACCAGTTAAGTATGCTGTGTACTTTCTATTCTACCTCCTGACTTCTATAGCACTGTACGTGTTAAGTATTCTGTCTACTTCCTAGTCTACCTCCTGACTTTTACAATAACATACCTGTAAAATATGATGTCTACTTTCTAGTCTACCTCCTGACTTCTACAATAATGTACCTGTTAAATGTGATGTCTAATATCTAGTCTACCTCCTGACTTCTACAGCAATGTACCAGTTAGTTTGCTGTCTACTTCCTAGTCTACCTCCTTACTTTTACAATAATGTACCTGTAAAGTATGATGTCTACTTTCTAGTCTACCACATGACTTCTAGAGCACTGTACCTGTTAATTATGCTGTCTGCTTTGTGGTTTACCTCATGACATCTACAGTACTGTACCAGTTAAGTATGCTGTTTACTTTGCTGTCTACCTCCTGACGTCTACAGTACTCTACCATTCATGTGTGCTGTCTACTTTCTGGTTTATATCCTGACCCATACAGTACTTTACAAGTTAAGTATGCTCTCTACTTTTTAGTCTACCTCTTGACATGTACAGTACTGTACGAGTTAAGCATGCAGTCTACTTTGTAGACTACCTACTTACATCTACAGTACTGTACCAGTTAATTATGTTCTCTACTTTCTGGTCTACATCCTAACATCTACAGTACTGCACCAGTTAAGTATAATATATACCTTGCTGACTATCTTTCAAATTCTACCTACCGACTTCTACAATACCCAAATAGTTAAGTATGTTGTCTACTTTTCCGTTTACCTCCTGACTTCTGCATTACTGCACCAGTTAAGTATGATGTCTACTTTGCTGACTACCTTTCAAATTCTACCTACTGACTTCTACAATACCCTACTATGAAGTATGTTGTCTATTTTGCCATCTACCTCCCGACTTCTACAATACTCTACCTGTTGATTATGCTGCCTACTTTCTGGTTTACCTCTGGACATCTACAGTACTGTACTTGTTAAGTATGATGTCTACTTTGCTGTCTACCTTCTGACTTTAGAGTACTGCACTTGTTAGTTATGCTGTCTACTTTATGGTCTACCTCCCGACATTTACAGTACTGTACCAGTTAATTATACTGTCTACTTTGCAGTCTACCTCTTGACTTCTACAGCACTGTATCAGTTCTATGCTGTCTACTTTGCTGTCTAACTTCTGACTTCTACAGTACTCTATTAGCTAAGTATGCTGTCTACTTTGTGGCCTACCTCTTGACTTTTACAGTACTGTACCAGTTATTTATGCTCTCTACTCTGTTCTACCGCCGGACTTCTACAGTAATGCACCAGTTTAGTATGCTGTGTACTTTGTGGTCTAGCTCTTCCCTTCAACAGTACAGTACCAATTAAGTATGCTGTTTGCTTTTGAGGTCTGCCTCCTTAATTTTACAGCACTCTACCAGCTAAGTACAGTATGTTGTGTATTTCGCTGTCTGCCTCCGGACTTCTACAGTACTGTACCAGTTAAGTATATTGTATACTTATCTGTCTACCTCCTGAATTCTACACTACTGTAATAGTTAAGTATGCCGTGTACTTTGCTGTCTACCTCCTGACTTCTACAGTACTGTACCAGTTAAGAAAGCTGTCTACTTCTCAATCTACCTCCAGACTTCTATAGTACTGTACCAGTTAAGTATGCTGTCTACTTTCCAGTCTAGCCTACCTCCTGACTTCTACAGTAGTGTACCAGTTAAGTATGATGTCTACGTTCCAGTCTACCTCCTGACTTCAACAGTATTGTACCATTTAAGGATAGCTTTTATCCTTCATTTCTCTACAATTAGCATCACTCCGAGATGTCCAGCCTCAAAAACGGATTTTGAGCGAAGCGAAAAATCTATTTTTGGGTGAGTTGGCCATGTCGTCCTGATGGAAGTTCCTATAGGGTAGCTTCCTTGGGTATATATGACCACGGTGATATTCCCAGAGAATTTACCTTAGGGGACCCAGAATTCTAACTCCTGGAGCGAATATCCCTAAATAAAAGAACCAGGGATATCGCGAAATATCAGAGGACGTATTCTTGACACGCCACATAGCAATCTGCACCCTGAACAGAATTAACACTTCGAAGGGGTCAAGTGGCAAGAAAACGAAAAACGAGAAAGATAGGAGAGCCGCTCGCAAGGTACCTCATCTCTCTCGTTTCGTAAGCGTGCATAGCGCCGCCGACGGCGCCATCTGTATTCCTTGTAGCGATACAAGAGGTGCTACAGATACCGTATGTAGGGAGGGGTCCTATCGCCCTTTTTTAGAGGAAAAAGGAAGGGCGGGTCCATCAGGACGACATGGCCATCTCACCCAAAAATAGATTTTTCGCTTCGCTCAAAATCCGTTTTTTGGGGTCAAGCCATGTCGTCCTGATGGAAGTATACCAGAGCATTACTGTATCTGTGGATTCTCGAAACGTGCCATACTCTCAGAAGGTATTTCCCGGTCAACTAGACCTAGAGACCTAAGATGTTACAGTCATACATCTTTTCATCTAACCATAGACCAAGTTAGTGCTTCCTGCCCCCTACAGGGAAGAGTCATACTAGACTCTGGAAAAGTCACTAAGAGTACATATACCTATGTATGAATAACAGACAAGCCAATATAGTGGTCTCACTCTATATCATGTAAAGCGTAGTTTGTAAAAGAACCACTCAGTCAATATGAAATATCGACCAGTTCCCCATTCGATTACTGGATTGGACAAAGGTCCCAATTAATTTCACTGTTCCTCGCAGAGTTAAACAGCAGGTTTAACGACACTACCCACTGCTACCACAGACCTCTTCAGTTGCTCCACTTGCTTCGCATAATGACGAAAGAAAACTCTGGAAGACTTCCAGCCAGTGTATGAGCGAAGATGTTCGAAATCCATACTATTGAAGAAATTTAAGGATGAGGCAACTTTCCTCGGATCGTGACCTGCGGTTGTACTGTCTGGATCCGCTCTGCGAATAAAATTGGTGATTTTCGCCCTAAGTTGTTTCAGCGATAAATTTGAGCCTGATGTTTCTCCCCTGAATAGTTGACCACCCCTAAAGTCTGAAGTTCTACGAGGATAGACCTTTAGGCATTCCACTGGACATAGAGATGCATCTTCTTTCAGAGGGCAGATTCTCCAGGGACCCCACCAGTTGGTGGGTAACTCATTCTTGGCGAGAAACGTAGGCCCAGGTTCAGTTCTCCCCCATCCAAGAACTGAACACGACCTTCCTCTCTCGAGAGGGCTACTATTTCACTAACCCTGGCCCCCGAAGCGAGTGCAAACAGAAAAATAACTTTTTGGGTCAAATCCTTTAAAGCACACTCCTCATTGTTCAACAGCGAAGCGAAATGAAGAACTTTATCCAGAGACCATGAAATGGGCTTCGGAGGTGCTGATGGGGTGAGCCTAGCACAGGGCTACAGAATTTTATTAAAAATGTCATTAGAGGGCGACCTGGAAGGCATATAAAATGGGTCTTGTCAAAGCAGATTTACACGTTGATATTGTGTTGGCTGCTAACCCTTGACCATGGAGGTGGATGAAGAAAGATAAGCAAAAGTCCATCGAGATCTTTTGTGGATTCTTCACCTTGACAAAGGCCACCCATTTTCTCCATGATGACTCATATTGTCTTCTAGTGGATTTGCACTTATATTCCTCTAGGAAGTCTATACTGTCTTTCGAAATCCCGAAACGTTTTCTCACTGCTAGGGAGAGAAGATCATGAGCTGCAGGTTTCGGGTTTTCAGTGATGAAGCGCAGACAGTCGACTTCTGAACTCGCTGGGTCAAAACTGGATCTGGTAACGGTAGACACTTCAGCCGTAGTTCTAATGCCAGAGGGAACCACACGCTGTTCGGCCACTTGTGAGCCACTAATGCCGCTACTCCCTTGAAAGATCTCAGTTTGTTGAGGACCCTCAATAGAAGGTTGTGAGGAGGGAACAGGTAAATCCTGGACCATCTGTTCCAGTCGAGGGACATCGCGTCCACTGCTTCCGCCAAGGGATCCTCGTACGGGGACACGTAAAGGGGTAACTTCTTGTTGTCTTTCATCGCAAAGAGGTCTATCTGCAGTTCTGGGACTCAAGATGAAGGAGAACGATCCTGCGTCTAGGGACCATTCCAACTCTATCGGTGTGAACGTGGATAGAGCGTCCGCTGTCCCGTTGCAGACTCCTTGAAGGTGAACTGCCGACAGGTACCATTTCTTCTTTTCCGCCAGTCAAAAGATGGCCAACATCACTTGGTTGAGTGGTGGTGACCTCGATCCTTGTCGATTCAAGCATCTCGCAATCACCTTGCTGTCCAGTACCAACCTTATGTGGATCGAGCGGCGAGGGGAGACTTTCTTTAAGGTAAGGAGTACTGCCATAGCTTCCAGAAAGTTTGTGAAATTTCTTGAATAGATTAGACCAAGTTCTTTGGGCCTTCTTCCGATGAGAATGACCTCCCCACCCCTCCTTCGAGGCATCTGTATGAATAGTCATAGAGGGGGAAGGTGGCTGGAGAAGCACAGACTTCTTTAGTTGCTTGACTTGGGACCAAGGCCTGAGAAGCGTACGTAGACGAAGCGGTACTGGCCTTATCAGAACTCTTCGCGCGTTTGATGCATAACTTCTCCAAACTCCGGTTGCATCCTTTAGCTGTGCTCTTAGCACTAGGTCTGTTACTGAGGCAAACTGGAGAGAACCCAGCACTCTCTCCTGTTCGCGTCTTTATATTCTTTCGGAATCCAGAAGTCTCTTGACAGAACCTGCTATCTCCCTCCTCTTCTTCGCAGGGAT
Organism: Palaemon carinicauda; assembly: GCF_036898095.1. Classification (NCBI taxonomy): domain Eukaryota; kingdom Metazoa; phylum Arthropoda; class Malacostraca; order Decapoda; family Palaemonidae; genus Palaemon; species Palaemon carinicauda. The sequence continues at coordinate 33,254,268 of NC_090744.1, forward strand.
GGAGAGTTGATGTGACACTAGGTCCCAGTGGATTCCCAGCCACTGGAACTTTTGAGATGGAGAAAGCCGAGACTTTTTTCTGTTGATCTTGAAGCCTAGATGCTCTAGGAACTGGATCACCTGTAGGGAAGCTTGCAAACACACTGTCTTGGATGCTGCCCACACCAGCCAGTCGTCCAGGTAGGCTACCACCTGGATTCCCTTTAGGCGTAATTGTTTGAGAGCTGCGCTCGCAAGCTTTGTGAAGATCCTTGGGGCTATGTTTAGCCCAAATGGCAGGGCTCTGAAGGTGTAGAGTCTTCGATGTAGCTTGAACCCTAGGTAGGGGGAGAGTTGGCGATTGATTGGAATGTGCCAATAGGCGTCTGACAAATCTATGGAGACGGTATATGCCCGCTTGGGCAGTAAGGTCCTTATGTGTTGCAGTGTTAGCATCTTGAACTTGCAGTTCACTATGAACTTGTTGAGTGGCGATAAGTCCAGAATGACTCTGAGTTTTTCTGAGTCCTTCTTGGGAACACAAAACTGCCTCCCTTGGAATTTGATGGACTTTACCCTTCGGATTACTCTTTTCTCCAAGAGTTCTCGAATGTACTCCTCCAGAACGGGGGTGGAGTGTTGGAAAAATCGTGGGCACGGGGGTGGAGTGCTGTACCAGCTCCAACCCAGTCCATTCTTGAGTAGGCTGTGGGCCCAGGGATCGAAGGTCCAACGATCCCGAAAAATCTGAAGTCTCCCTCCTACTGGTATCATTTCACTTTGGCTGCTGTTGCCCTGAGGTCTTGCCTCCTTGACTGCGACCACCCCTAAATCCCCTCCCCCTTGAGGGGCGTCTAGACGAACCTCTGGCTGCTCCTCTAGGCTTTGCTCGAAAGGTAGTAGACTGCCCTTCGAACGCTGGGTTAAATGCCGGAGACTGAGTAGTCACGGCTTGGGGTACCCACTGGTACGTGGCCGGGGTTTGTGCCACCATCTGGGGCAGTGTAGGCAAAGGAAGTTGTTCCTGCTGCTGTCTGAATGGCTTGGCTGGCCGAGAGGGTAGCCTAGGCTTCTTAGTCTTCCTCTTTGGTTGGGGACCCTCATCCGGGGAAGACTTTCTCTTGAGAGATAGGCCCCACTACTAGAGAAGGTTTCTATCCTCCATGGCGGCCTTATCCACCACCTTCTTGACTGCTTCACTAGGGTAGAGGTCTTTGCCCCAAATGCTGGAGGAGATTAGTTTCCTTGGCTCGTGCCTCACCGCAGCCGAGGCGAACACGAACTCTCTACACGCCCTCCTAGCTTTGACGAAGCTATAAAGGTCCTTCGTTACTGTGGCTATATGTGTCTTAGCCACTACCATAAACATTTCATGGGCTTTGGGGTCACTTGCCATTGTCTCCGGAGTCGTTTGAAGAGACATTGAGGCAGCAAGTCTTTCTTTTGTCTCAAGCTCCCTGCGCAAAAGAAAGTCGGACAGCTTCGGGAGGTTCTCACCGAACTGACGTCCAGCAATATCGGCCTCCAACTTCCCGACTGAGAAGGTAAGATGGACGTCCTTCCAGTCTTTCTGGTCCATGGGTAAGGCCAAAGATAGAGGTTTACACTCCTCCAAGGAGGGGCATGGCTTACCTGCCTCGACCGCTTTCAGCACGGCCGTAAACCCTTTCTGCATAAAAGGGAAGGCTCTAGAAGGAGAGGACACAAAGGAAGGGTGCTTCTTACTCAAACCGGGTACCTTTAAGTTTGTGAAGCCCCTCTCTTTCATCGAGCTTGACAACAAAGCTTGAGCCTTAGCATGGTAAAAAACTATGACCTCCTTAGGCTCCGTTTCTTCCTTTAAGGCTGGTTCCTTCCATAGGCGGACATAGCAGTCCGGGTACGACTCCTTGCTGGGCCAGAATTCCACCTCCTCAAGGGGAACTGCGTCCAATTTCTCCGAAATGACGATCTTTCCCGTCGTCATAGGCATGTGCTCGGCATACCTCCAAGGGTTGGCATCCGAGCACAAGGGTAGGTCCTTCACGCTGAGCTTCTTCTGGGGCCCACGTGATGCTGCAAGTCTCCGTATCTCTAACTTCATTGCAGCAGCCTTCTCATTATTTTCCTTCTGCATCTGTTGGATCATCCCAACGATGGAAGAAAGGGTCTTTCTCAGATCCTCTGGGAGAGAGGACGATGTTGAGGGAATAGGTTCAGGGGCCTGAACCGGGGTAGCCGACACCTCGTCGAATTCTTCCTCCTCATTGTCTGGAGCCTGGGACAGCTCCTCTTCCTGGTCTTCTGCCAGAAGGTCTATTTCCGTGCACTCGGACACCTCCGACATCCTATCGTCCAGTTGGATGTCTTGCAGGGCGTCCGCGACTTCAGCATCCACCGGGATCTGAACCAACGGCATCTCCGCTTGAGGCTGGGGAATCACTGCATCTGCTGATGCCTTGGGGAAAAGGTAAGCCCTCATCTTCTCACTTGGAAGATAGGGACCAGAAGTGTTCTTCTGAAAGCCCCTTACCCAGGTACGAAGCTTCTCCCTTGCTGCGTCCCTTGACTCCACCGTCTTAGGGGAGTCAAAAGCCTCAGTAATCAGGTTTGTGCATATGGTACATACCTGCGGGTCCCAATACCGGAGATCACCTTTGGAGACTGCGCATGCTGCGTGCCTCCTACACAAGTCATGTCCGCAGAAGTTCCTGCTGCGGACGTTGCAGAAAATGCTTCCACACTTCGGATAGTCCTCCTGTAAAGAGAAGAAAATTCCATGAGTATCAAGTGAACTAAATATCACTGGATATACAGAGCTTAAAGTAACTAAGCTAGAAAGGAAAGAAGGAAAGACACACTTGTATTTCCTGCCCAGTCAATTGCTGTAACCTACCAGATAATAAAATTATATGGTTATTCTATACTAGAGACACCAATAAATAATTCCCAGAGGAAAATAGGTGTAGCTCGCACCAAAATAAGTAATTTTAAAATACTGGATAGTAGAAAAGAAAGAACTCACTTTCTTTATCTGTATGGTTTCACCAAAGGGCTGTACAAGACAACACAAGAGTGTTAGAAAAACTTAGTGTTGTAACATATACTATACTATAGTTTTCTCCATGCAGTATATCCTATACTGAAAAATACTGACTACAGTATATAAGATAATATGTCGGCTGGCACATACCTTAACTAGTTCCAAAGTATACTACTTTTAGACTATTAGGCGGAAGAACGCTGGTTCGAATAAGTGTGCCGGCCGGCAACTAAACAAGATAGCACCCGGCTGCCGGCCGCCAAACGTAGCGGCCAGCAGAACATTGGTGTGTTTCTATTGCCGGCCGGCAGCGGACTGCCGGCCAGCAACTAAACGATGATAGCACCCGGCTGCCGGCCACTAATCGTAGCGGCCGGCAGAACTATGGTGTGATATTATAGCCGGCCGGCAGCAAAAAGAACCTGAGAACTTCCAACTGCCCGGCTGCCAGCCACTCAGGCCGGCAGCCGGGCTAGGGTACAAACACTAGAAGAAAAACAGAATGGATGCTGGGATAAGAGACTGTACTGCCTCATAGCCCGGCAACCCGAAAGAGTGCACATAAGGAAGGGGAGAATATAACTTCAGGCTTCCTTGTCCAATGCCATCTGGCTCTACAGACAAACATGGATGAGAGACCAAGGGAGGTCTGGGCAGCACTCAAAGCAGAAGAACCTTGCCGGCCGGCACGCACTGCCGGCCGGCAAGGGACTGAGTCAACTCCACATCCTAACCTATGCTAAGTACAGATGTAGAATGATGGACAGAGATGTAATGGCTAGGCCATCACTAAGGAAAGAGGGGGAAGGGGGAAAGAGGGTCCTGCCAACCTTGCTCTAATAAAGAATCACCCCGCAGCCAAGAAAACTCATCTTAGCCTAGGGGAAATCCGAGGAGGGAGGCCGGCAGTACTTGCCAACTCCCTCGGAACCAAAGCAAGGAAGGCGTTGTTATTCACAGAAAAGGAGGATCTCATCCTCCACACCGAGAACAACAACACTGAACTAGTCTGCTAGATCACAAAAAGAAGGAATCATCTCGTACAGAAACCTTCGAAAGTGAACTAAGGAGACTAAGCCTCCTATGTCTGCTCTTAGCCTAGCTATGGAATCTCAATCTCAATGCTAGACAGAAACAGACCCAGACTAAGAACTCTGATGTCCTGCCCCTTCCTGAAGCCAGACTTACTGGAAACAGGAAAGAACAGAAACACCCTAATATAGTTGTATCTAAAAGTCAATTCAGATAAACCATTAGGGTTAAGCCCAAGGCTTAAACAGAGGGAAGGGGATTGCACACATTCTCCGAGGAGAAGAGAGCAACCGGGGAGTGTGAGAAAGTATACTATGGCCCCATAGACAACTAGCCTAGGCGCGAAGAGAATCGATTACCTAAATCATTGAAACTCACTCGTATACTATCTTGGAAGAAAATCAACATAATCTTAAATGTATAAAACTGCCTAAAGCTTCAATAGGATATTAAAACACTCGGAAATCTGAATATCATGCAGGAAAGTACTAGGGCCAAACGACTAGGCTACAGGTCTAGCGTAGGCCAGAATCTGCAAATCATTCGCCAAAACGAAAATACTAACAGCATCATATAAAGAAATCCTATGTAAAGCTGAATAGCTAAAATTATTAAAGCGAAACAGCCGGGAACGTCGCTCTGGCTAACTAAATGACTCTTGCATGGCGAGCGACAGCGTCCAGGACGCCTCCGGTAGGCAACAGCTCTTGTAACGAAGAGATCACCATCGAATTATCTTAAAATCACCAAGAGCTTACATTTATACATAAAAGAGATAATACTCAACTTATCAGAGGCAGAAGAAGTTGGAGAAAGCATCAAGATGTTGAAAATAATCCAAGAAACACGAGATAACACGGGGAAAACACAGAGTTGTTGAGCTACGCAAAAAGGAATACAGATGGCGCCGACGGCGGCGCTATGCACGCTTACGAAACGAGAGAGGTGAGGTACCTTGCGAGCGGCTCTCCTTTCTTTCTCGTTTTTCGTTTTCTTGCCACTTGACCCCTTCGAAGTGTTAATTCTGTTCGGGGTGCAGATTGCTATGTGGCGTGTCAAGAATACGTCCTCTGATATTTCGCAATATCCCTGGTTCTTTTATTTAGGGATATTCGCTCCAGGAGTTAGAATTCTGGGTACCTTAAGGTAAATTATCTGGGAATATCACCGTAGTCATATATACCCAAGGAAACTACCCTATAGGAACTTCCATCAGGACGACATGGCTTGAGCCCAAAAATAATCATTTAGATTTCTATTCCTATTTGCCTCCTTCAAATCAACAGTCTAGCTATTTGACCGCATCTTCTCCGCTTGAAGTAATCAACATCATAAAAAAAAAAAAATATTCATCCTCCCCCCACTAGACTATATAAGAATAATGCTAGTTTACTTGCCGTTCCTATATCCTTGTTGTTCAACCGTTAAATTACCTCTGGCAGTTTTCCTGACATATTTGAAATAGCGTGCGTTAGTGTGTTACATAAGTCTGGTGATAAATCGGATGTCAATAAACCAATAAGTTGCCTTCCCTTATCAAATAAAATGTTTGAAAAATTACTATACAATTGACTACTTTTTCTTTATCAGATGTAATATCTTTTCTACCTGTCAGTATGGCTTGTACTGACTTGTACTGACGCCACGTCAGTAAAAGTGATGCTGTTCATGATCTCGAAAATATCGACATTGCGATGAATAGCAATTAATACCTTGGTGCTGTCTTTTTAGATTTGAGTAAAGCCTTTGACACTGTCTTATGATGTGCTTCTTAAAAAGCTTGAACATATGGAATATGTGGAAATGCATTACTTTTACTAAAATCCTACTTAACGAGTCGAAAACAATTTGTGACACTCTATGTCCATCTCAAAGAGGTTATGGATGTCAAAATAGGTGTTTCCCAGGGATCAGTCCTAGGCCCATTATTTTTCCTCGCCTATATCATTGATCTACCTCGGTCAGTTGGTAGGTTAAGCTCCATACTCTTTGCTGATGACACTACGCTTCATTTTAGAAATAAAAATATCTACTCCCTCGGTGATACTGTAAGGACAGTGAGACAAGCGTCAGCAAGATCAACTAATACTTTATTCGAATGTGCACGGGAGTATATTACAAGGTGCGGACGGAAAGGTAGGATGACGCTGGCGCCAAATCAGATTGAAGTGCCCGCCAAAATATGTGTGTTTTCTTACGCTTACAAATATATGAATTATGAGTTAACAGAAACATGTTATGAAATGATACATACGTCAAAATGTAGCTCTGGTAGAGCGGAATATATATACATGGGAAACCACAGTGTGGCGAAAAGATATTTATTTGAATTAAGTAGTTTGTCGATTTTCTGGACGACGAAGGGATCGGTGTCCTTACAAGTATTCCTCCCCCCCCCCCAAGACATCGGGCGGCGTAGAGGGCTGATGATCAATCTTCTCATCTTTTCGGGCGGCGGAGGGTTCCTCTCGTTTTTGAACGGAGGGGCGCGCTGGCGGTCGGTGTAAGGATCTCTTCCTCTTGTTGTCGTTTGATGATTTTTCTTTCGTTGGGCAGCTTGTTTTGAGGTGGAACTCTGGATCTGCCAGGTCCGGCGGAGGCGGTGTCGCTTCCTTCGAGAAACGCTGGTTTTACGCGGTCTATTGAGACCCAGTCCTCTTGGCCATGGACGTCGAGAAGGAAGGCTTTTGTTGTCTTTTTAATTACCCGGTAGGGGCCTCGATAAGGTCTAGTCAGTGGTTGTCGATGAGCGTTGACACGGACGAAAACGTACCTGCAGTCGTCCAGGCTTTTTGGCTTGAAGTGCTTGGTTCTGTCCTGGTAAGTTTTGAGACACGGCCTGAACTTCCTGGCGATGTCCCTTAGGTGATCCAGCTGCGTGTCGTCGGTTGACGAGGGAAAGAATTCACCAGGAACTGCGAGCGCTTCCCCGTAAACCTTTTCGGCGGGCGAAGGTTCGCCGTCTGCGCGAGGGGCGGTGCGAAGGCCGAGGAGTACCCAAGGAAGTCGCGATTTCCAGTCCCCGTCAGTGCAGCTCGCCATCAGGGACGCCTTGAGGGCGCGGTGAGTTCTTTCGACCGCGGGTTTGTATGCCGTGGTGCTGTGGAGCGTCGTCCCCATCAGGTTCGCCAAAGCGAGCCATATTTCTGAGAGGAAAGCGGGGCCTCTGTCTGTCGTAATGTCGTCAGGAACGCCAAACCTGCTCACCCAGCTTGACAGGAGGGCTTCGGCGCATGCTTGAGTCGTAGCTTCGGTCATCGGCGATGCCTCCAACCACCTCGTGGAGCGATCGATGATCGTAAGTAGGTAGCGAGCAAATCCAGAAGGGGGCAATGGTCCCACGGTGTCGATGTGTATATGGCCGAAACGTTTTTTTGGCTGGGGAAAATCGCCTACCCCCGATTCGGTGTGACGGCTGACCTTGCTTGACAGGCAGTTGATGCATGACTTCGCCCATTCCCGGGCGTCCTTTTTTATCCCTGGCCAGACAAACTTTTCAGACAGAAGGCGAGCGGTGGTGCGTCCTGAGGGGTGTGAAAGTCCATGGATGATATCGAATATTTTCCTTCTGCAGGAGGCTGGTACCCAGGGACGTGGGCGGCCCGTGCTGGTGTCGCAAAGAATAGTTACTCCTGCTGGTCCGAGGGGAATCGCACTTATCTTGAGCGCGGATGGCCCCGTCAGGTGATCCTGTGCTTCTCGGTCGGTGCGTTGTTCGGTTGCGAGATTGGCGTAGTCGATTCCCAGGTGGATCGCGTCAATTTCAATCCTTGAAAGGGCGTCCGCGACTGGGTTTTTCTTTCCTGGGACGTAACGTATGGTGCACCCGAATTCGGCGATTGATGCGAGATGACGTTGTTGTCGGGAGGACCATGCGTCCGTCGATTTCGTGAAGGCGTGTACGAGGGGTTGATGGTCCGTCGCGATTGTGAAGGGGGTACCCTCCAAGATGTGCCTGAAGTGGCGGACGGCGAGGTAGACGGCGAGGAGTTCCCTATCGAAGGTGCTGTATCTTGTTTCGGCGGGTTTCAATTTCTTGGTGAAGAATGCCAGTGGTCGAGGAGAACCATCGACGAGTTGCTCCAGCACAGCCCCACAGACGACGTTGCTGGCGTCGGTCGTTAGTCGCAGGGGCGCGTTGTCGTCGAAATGAGCCAGGGTGGTGGCATTCGCAAGGGCATCCTTCGTCCGAGCGAATGCCTGTTGCTGGGGCAAACCCCACTCGAGTTTTTTTGCTTTTCCTTTCACGACGTCGTCGAGGGGTGACAGGGTTTGTGCGATGTTGGGGATGAAGCGCCTGTAGTAATTGACCATTCCCAGGAACTCCTGAAGTTGGCGGATGGTCGTAGGCATCGGGAACTTCCTGATGGCGTCGACCTTGGTTGTCATGGGTTTTACCCCGCGCGAGGATACGCGGTGACCAAGGAAATCCACTCCCTCCGCACCGAACGTGCATTTGTCGAAGCGTACGACCAGGCCGTTCTCCTGTAGGCGTTTGAGGACGGTGCGGACGTGCCCCCGGTGTTCCTCCTTGGTTCTCGAGAATATCAGGATGTCGTCGACGTAGCAGACGCAGAAAGGTAGGTCACCCAGAATGCTATCCATTAGTTGTTGGAAGGTCGCCCCGGCGTTGCGTAGACCAAAGGTTGAGTATGCGAAGGTGTAGGATCCAAACGGCGTTACAATGGCAGTTTTCGGGATGTCTTCCGGGAATACGGGGACCTGGAAATAAAACTTGAGGAGGTCCATCTTGGTAAAGTACTTCGCGCCGTGCAACGCGTTCGTTAGGTCCTGCATGTTGGGCAGCGGGTAATGATCGGGCGTTGTGATGAGGTTGAGGCGCCTGTTGTCGCCGCAAGGTCTCCAGGACCCGTCCGGCTTTTTAACCATATGCAGGGGCGATGCCCAGGGGCTCGATGCTTTCTTACAGATACCCATGCGTTCCATGACCTCGAAGGCGCGTTTGGCATCCTTCAGTTTCTGGGGCGGGAGGCGGCGGAATTTGGCATGAGTGGGAGGTCCTGTCGTTGTGATGTGGTGGTAGATACCATGCTTGGACGGGGAACCTGGCGAGTGTCGGAGCTCGGGCTTGAAAACCTCGGGAAATTCTCGTAGGAGGTCGGCGTAGGGGTGCGTCGTTACGGCGGATACGGACATTGTTGCAGGGCCGTGTTCTAGGGCGCGGGACTGGCAGGTTCCCGTGTCGATGAGACGTCTGTTAGCGACATCGACGACGAGTCCATGGTGGGCGAGGAAATCCGCACCGAGGAGGGGGCGATTGACGTCGGCAATAGCGAAGGGCCAAGAATACGAACGGCCCATGATAGATATCTTGAGGGTCTTGATCCCATAGCACCGTATGGGAGATCCGTTGGCGGCGATGAGTGAGGGAGCGTTTTTGTCGGGACCACGGTCTAGGTCGGACTTGGAAGGTGGGAACGTTGACTGCATTGCGCCGGTGTCCACCATGAGTCTACGGTTGGAAATGGTATCGAGGATATAGAAACCATTCTTGTTTTGGTTAACTGCGGCTGCGATGGTAGCAGGTGGATGCTTCTGGCATCATCTTCTAGGGAAACTGCATGGTGCTCTACATTTCTTGCCGTCACTGCCGAACTGTTGGTGGTAGAAGCACCATGCTGGGTTAGGCCTAGGGTTCGGTCGCGTCGGTTGCGGTGGTTTCTTTCTTGATAGCATGTTGATCTCGTCGTCCTCAAGGGCCATTGCCGAGGAGTCTATGGAAGAGCAGCTGCTGAAGGAGGAGAACGGAGGCGGTGTTGACGATGATGCTCCGAGGCGAGATGCTTTGGAGGCCTCGTGGAGCTTCTGAGCCTTCGACAGTAGTTCGTTCATCGGGAGCGTGTCGGTGTCTGTCAATTGGGCCCGTACGTCCTGTGGTAGGCATCGAAGAAAGATTTCGCGAGAAAAGATAATCTCTCGTCGTCGGCCATTGCTGTCTGTTTCGGGGAGCATAAGCAGGCCGGTTAGCTCGTCCCACGCCTCGACAGGAGAGGTGTCACCCATGGGCTTGCTGGCGAGGTCCAGTACTTTCTGTGCCCTTGCTGAGACGGAGAGGGAGTAGATACCGATGAGTTTCGTTCTCAGGTTGTCGTATGAAACTTGGCCAGCATGGGCGTCGAGCCATGGGGAAATCTTGTCGAATACCTCTTCAGGTATGGAGGTGAGAACGATGTCAGCCTTGGCGCAGGAGTCGCTGAGTCTAGCGACGCGGAAGAGTACGTCCGCTCTCAGGAACCAGGAAGCGGTGTTGTGTTGAGAAAAGGGCGGCAGTTTGACTTTGGGCGTGGAGGCAAGGCCGTTGGGTGCGATGGGCGTGTTGCTTCCTGCATCGTGGCCAGACGACGAGTCGGCGAAGAGGTGAGAAGTTGATATGTCGGTTAAGCTCATCCTACTGCCTTACGTTCACCGAAGTGTGGGAGAACCAAAGGCAGGCTCGTGCCTAAGGTAACGGAGTATGGAGAAGGTAGCACGGCCGTAATAATTCCGTTAATGGCAAAGCCAAAACCGCTGATGCTACTTTCAACTCCGGGGTCACCAGTTGTAAGGACAGTGAGACAAGCGTCACCAATATCAACTGATACTTTATTCGAATGTGCACGGGAGTATATTACAAGATGCGGACGGAAAGGTAGGATGACGCTAGCGCCAAATCAGATTGAAGTGCCCGCCAAAATATATGTGTTTTCTTACACTTACAAATATATGAATTATGAGTTAACAGAAACATGTTATGAAATGATACATACGTCAAAATGTAGCTCTGGTAGAGCGGAATATATATACATGGGAAACCACAGTGTGGCGAAAAGATAATTCAAATAAATAAGTAGTTTGTCGATTTTCTGGACGACAAAGGGATCAGTGTCCTTACAATACACTAACCGCTGATTTAACTCTTGTAAAAAAAACTGGCTACTAGCAAATAACTTAACCTTAAATGAAAGAAAGACATACTTCATAGTCTTTTCTTTGCGTAGAGTTCCAGATAACACAAGGCTTGCTATAGGAAATCACACTCTTGACCAGAAGTCCAGTGGTAGATTAATCAAGGTATTAAACATTGGAATACTCTGCCCGCTTCTCTATAGGCCTTGCTTAGCGTTCGATCTTTTGAGAAATCATATACAAAGCTCTTGTTATCTGGGTACTAAAGCTGTTAATAAATATTTGTACCAGCCTACCTAACCATAATGCAAGTATCAGTTTCATTGTTTAGAATATTCTGTTTTGTAAAATTAATTCTTTTACTGAATTTTTGCCTGATATCTACAATTTTTCAATGTATATACCATTAGCTTCATATACCACCCTTCTTTGTTACATAAATATACATTTGCATTTGTTTTTAGGCAAAGAATCTCATTTATATATATCTATGTATATATATGTATATATATATATATATATATATATATATATATATATATATATATATATATATATATATATATATATATATATATATATATATATATTGTGGAGAATTTTTATCTGAATGGTTGAGTGGGAACTTAGTCCAGGAAAGTCTCCCTACGGCAATTACCCAAAGCTCAACAGGGGAGGATAATGAGCACTTACTCTCGGGACACAAACGCCCTGCTAATACTTTACTGCCATAGTTCACTAACCTTTCACTCTTAAATACAAAAGGAGGCAATTCTACTGTCCAGAGGCCGGAGAACTCCACACGTTAATTTGGAAATAATTTATGGCCTACTCTAGCTTTGTCAGGGCTAGAGTCATCTCACTCTAAGGCTCTGTTTCGACTCCGTCCCAGTGACCCCAGTGAGATGCTGTACAGGTATCTTACGTTAATGCAATTAGAGACAATAAAAAAGGGGGGAACAGTGGAGTATAAAAGTATAAAGTAAAGTTAAATGGGGATCTTCACCTTCAAAGCACTAAATTAAAGAGCGTACACTCGCTGATACCAACTTACCTCTGTCTAGAGTGGGTTACTCTCAACACCTTGGGTACTTCTGACCCGTCCCATAGTATAAGTGGGTAAAATTCATGTAATGCGGGTTAAGGATACCAAAATGTATAATCTATTCCAAATGATTTATTACAGAAAAAAGGGATGGAAATAACTCGATGATTTTAACACAACAAAATTAAAAATTGGAAAAAATATCCGTAACTCAATTATAAGTTTTACATGTGATAAAATGAATAAGTGAATTTACAACACAAAAACTTGAAAACGTTAAACGGAATTAACTCGTAGATTAAACCTCAAACAGAATAAATAAGAGTCAAAAAATTCTGATCAACAATTTGTGCGGTAGGATGCTGTGAGGTCCCAACATGTGGTCAGTGACCTCAAGCAATTACCAATATCAAAAAAAATATGAATACATTAATTTCCATGCACGCAGCCCGAAAGATGTAATGCCAAAATAATACCTAAACTTAACTTATAAGAAATTGTGGGCGCCCGTGTCCTAAATGTGGCGGTCTTCAGTTTGCTCACTAGGCCTACAGCACTTAATTTACAGAGTCAACGGCCCCCTCCAAGTTCTCCAACTAGCCCCTAAGACTGGAACCGATGTGCTGTAGAATTAGCAGCTATGCACTAACACTGGTCATCTGCTTGACCTCTACGTATTCTAGGTTAGTTATTGTGTAAGGGGACAGGCTAGTGATGGAGAGTGGGAGCACGAGGTTGACATTGGAGCCTGACTGGGCAGCTCCGTTTCGTACCGTGGCCTGTATGTTTGTGAGCTGGCTGCTGGAGTTCAGGTCAGCTGCGTCCTCCTTCCTTCCCAAAAAAAAGCGTATCTTGGTGAGTAGGCCTACAGTCTTGAGGTGCCAACTCTCATTTAGGACAGGCTCAAAAACCTTGTGCCTTGTGAATTTCAAGCAACACACTTATTTAGAATACAAGGAGAAATCTTGCAACTCCAGGGGGCAAAGATAATCCTAATTCTAAACAACTGGCATACAGAATAAAAATGAAACTAAAAGGTAATTTAGCAAGTCGGGTTCACGTGTGTGGACAACCATACCTCCTAGACTAGCAGACTTGAGTTGTAATTAAGAGATTTAAAATACTGTACCTAAATACTTACGGTAGAATAATGTATACAAACAACACAAAAGTATTAATCTTGGGACACTCGCTTAAGAAAGACACATTACTCACATTTTTCCCTGCTGTGACGTCACGAACAATAACAAAGTCTACGTATGAACTATGAAGAAGAAGAGTAGTGAAGAAAATTCTTCACACACACACACACACACACACATATATATATATATATATATATACATGTGTGTGTATGTATGTATATGTATGTGTATATATATGTAAGTATATATATATATGTAATATTGTATATATATATATATATATATATATATATATATATATATATATATATATATATATATATATATATATATATATATATATATATATAGGCCTATATATATATATATATATATATATATATATATATATATATATATATATATATACACTTTGTATATCTATATCAATATTTACTTTTTATTTTTTTCCTTAATTGATGATGATATTTTAGTGTTATCATTGCCCGAAGAGCTCTGCTCCAAATGGGCTTGCTCGGACCGAGTCTTTTTTGTAAATATTTTGTATGTAAATATTTTTTGTCCAATAAACATTATTATTATTATTATTATTATTATTATTATTATTATTATTATTACTGTAGTATACTGTGAAGTAGTTTCCTACAGAATCCTATTAAATTTCAGGAGTCATAGTTTCAGTTGGATCTGGTACATCTATTTACATATTTCATGAAACTTTCTCTCTGTCTTCTGTGAAATTAACGTCATCAGCAGAATCCCTTTCCAACCACAATTTCTTCTTCTTTTGGTTTGTCGAAAAGCTGTTCAGGTTCCCGTTTCTTTCTCTTGCTTGGCTTGATGTTAGCTGTTCTATTTTTTTCGGGACCTGATGATTTGCAAGCTGCTTATTGAATGTTTTCTGTGTTAAGATTTGGCTGCCAATATCTGATAACCTTTAAAATTAGACCAAGCCACTACCCAGTTAATATCTCTCTCGCTATGCTGGAGGGGCTTAAGCAGTAGTAATATCTTTCCATTTCTTTGATCCAATATAAATAAATGGTCTCCTACTTTACCTTATAGAGTAAGCAAGAAAATATTGACCATTATCAATCGAACACTGTGAGTGACAGGTCATTAATTCATTTGTGAATAAAGTGATTAAATATCTCGGATCTAGAAGAAAACTACCTTCTCTTAATCATTAAAAATGTAATTATTATGCTATGTATTATTCATATTGTTCCAAATAAAACATGATCATATGCGGCAGTGCCTTTCATTAACAAGTTTTAATATTCGAAGCTTCAAGAAAAATCATGACGAATTTATTGGCTACTTAAAAACTGCAAGCATCAATTTGATAGTATAGTCTTGACCGAAAAATGGGCCAAGGAAGAAACTCACTGCAAGCATTCTCTTCCTGGATAATAATGCTTGTCACTGCAAGCATTCTCGTCCTGAATATAATGCTTGTCACTACAAGAATTCTCTTCCTGGATATAATGCTTGTCACAATTATCGGGAAGGTTGGAGTGGCGGCGGTGTGAGCATTTTCGTTAAAGATTCTTGATTTTCAACCTCTTGATGAGTTCTGTGTTGTAAAATAAAAGAAATTTCAGGGTTGGCATGGAAATGTGTGTCGAATTTGTTTAGTAAATGATAAGAGATGAAATACTAATCAAATTAAGTATTGTAAAGTATATTAGTTCTTTTTAAATTAAATAAATAATTAATAAATAATAGATTGAATATCATAGATAATAGTATAAGTAATTAGTAGATATTGGAGAGATGCCGCGAATTAAATTACTAGTAGAGCTGTACAGTTTTAAATAATTGATTGTTACCGTTTAGCTCATCCAAAAAACTAGTTCAGTAGTGTGCGGTAGGGCGGAGAAAATAAAATGGGGAGAGTATTTTTCCCTCAGAGCTCAGTAGTATTGAGAGCTCCACTAGAAGGACGGAACTCTCTCTAAAAAGTTTAAATGAAGTGATTTAAATAAGAAGGAACCATACTTCATATATTCCAAGGAGCTACCAATTTGGAAAGTCAAATTTAAGTATATTTTCTCTTTTTGTTAACATGTAATAGAGAATAGAATCTATGCGTCTTTGAAACCTTAGCTCAACCAGGTTGGTTTCTGAAGTTTGGTTCTAAAATGGGTTCCTTTTAATTGCGATTACTTTCTTTTACAACATTTCTACTGATGATTTTGAAAGTACCGGTATAACGGTTTCTATACCAAATTCATCTCGTACAGTAGTCATCTATGAATTTCTAGACGTCCAGGAATTGCCGGAAATATGTTTTTCGAGTCGTTAGAGGTGGTGCTAAGAAATCCAGGTATCTCCCCTGTGAATACAATTGTCACTGGGGACTTTAACATCTGCTTTATGAGGGAAGGGGAGAGTGAGACCACCCATAGACTGATAAACACAATGCGATCTTTTGACGACCGCCCGTCAATAACTAGACCAACAAGAGTCGGTTCGTATGACTCGCTGTTTTCTATCGACTATATTTGGGCCAATAATAATCTTGTTAATATTGTGGAATATTTTTATCAGATATCACAGACCATTTCTCATTTTTTCTCTTATTGCCTGTACTAAACAACGTAGACAGTAAAATAAAAATTCAATTTAGAGATAGGAGCGGAGTAAATGACAGGAAATTCACGGAAATCTTTCTGGGCAAAGACTGGTCTAAATATGGTCAAGCTTCATTAGATCCTTACCTGGGTGCGGCCTCCCTTAAGGATAAAATGGACATTTTTTTTCAATGAATGCTTTCCTCTGAAAACAATATATGTAGGTGTTAAAAGATGGGCGAAAAGGGGCTCTCCAAAGGACTATTTAAATAAATTAACATCAAACATAACCTAAATCGAAGAATGAAATTTGGTGCATATAGTGCCCCCACTTTATAATAACTACTGCAATATGTTACATAAAAAATTTTGAGAACACCTTTGATCAACTCCGAAAGGTGCTAAAAAAAATCTTGGGATCTCATTAAGTCGTCCCTCAGGTCTGGCAAGAAAAAGCTTAAATCACTGAGAAAACTCGTTGGTTGCAACGGCGACACCATTACTGACAGCCAACCAATTGCAAATGCTTTTATTCTTCGTTTCTTTACAATTGGCATCATTCTCAGAGATGCCCTGCCTCAAAATAATCATTTAAATTTTTATTCCTATTTGCCTCCTTCAACTATTTGACCCAGTCTTTTCCCCGCTTGAAGTAATCAACATAAAAAAATAAAGAACAAAAGGTGCTCTTCCAATATGTAATCTACAGAATGATTTCTTTTCCAATATGTGATCTACCGAGTTGCTTATATTCCAATCTGTGATCTACCCAGTGACTTCCCTTTATTTTCTCAAACTAGCACCTATTTTTCTTCATGGGAGAGGATGAGTTCCTCTGCGCTCTCTGGATTGTAAGACCCACCTCTTCCAGTGAAGTAGACCGCTTGCTTGAATTTCACTAAGATCATTCCTGGTTAAATGTTTACCATTGAGAGATCCTCGCAGTTGAATATCCTACTTAACTTCTTCAAGAAGTTCTTCTTGAACATCTGGCCAATGACTGCAGCATGGTGATCCCTTTTGGATTGTAGATGGGTTATCAGGAAGCCATTTTCTACTTATGTTCCTGGTACTAGTATAGGTGCTGCCTCTTGGATACTGAAAGTAGAACTTTGTGAGGCATCTTCCTCATTTGGTGACGATGCCATCAATTGTGAGTCGTTGCTGCCTCCTTCCTTATCTTTTGCAGTATCAAATAACAAAGGATCATTTCTGTTATCCTTTGGACACCTCTTGTCAATTCATGTTTTGAAAGTTTTAAGTTTTATGGAACATAGGTAACCTATATCATACTTTTCTTAATTTACAGGATATATTCCAGTCGCATTAAAAACTGCCTTTACATTCCCAGTCGAAAATCCCTGCTTCTAAACACTGCGCATCTTCACAAATTCTCATTTTTGCAATGGTGCCCGTGCTCCGGTCTGATGCACATGCTGCATCATTGCTGGTCATACAAAGATTTTAATGGGGCAAAACAAGCAACATTCAATGGCTGTAATAAATGTGTACAATGTGCAGGAAGTTTAATAATACTGATGTTTTCTTGTTTTGGTATTTCTACTGTTTGTAGCGATGTATGGCTCAGATGCCCAGACAATATCTGGACAAGAGGGCGGGTTTCTTTTGTTTTTTCCACAAAACCTTTTAAGAAGTCCTCACAACTTATACGGGTCATCCATCCGGAGTCTGATACACCATAATGAGTTTCTTGTAATGCTGCAGTTCCAATCCATGAAGACTGCACATTTTTTTTTTACCCTTGAGCACAATTAAAGGATCCAGTGCTCGTCCATCAGCACTACATTTTGCCAAAACGGTTATGTTTTCACGACTTGGTCCGCGTTACTCTTACAGTCATGTTCTCTTTAGGACCAATCTTTTTTTCTTTTCGATGGATCAAGAGGAAAGAGTTTCATCAAGACTATCAGATATTTCAAGCCGTTCCATTGCATTAATCAAAGCTCATAGAATCCACAGATAACAAAAGGCAAGTTTGAACAGGTTTCAATGAGCACCAAGTATATCAGCACTTGCTCAGTATATAGTTGCTAACCTCAGCCATATACTTTATTTGATATTAGATAACTGTTACATGTTTATAAAGCCTGACATGTTTATAAAGCCTGTTATATGGAATAAAATATGATAAGGGAATTAAAAATAAAGTTTTGGGTAAATAATGCTAGGGTATGGGGAAAGATAAATCGGGCATGGGGTAAGAAAAATCAATAATTCGGATTTGTTTTTGTCCCCTAGGGAGAACCTGGGGGTCATTCTGATTCATTCTTACCCCAAGTTGAGCTTATTTACACTAATTGGGGAAGAAAAGATTAGTTAGTGCTTTTGGAAAGTTTTTAGGATATTTTTTTTTCGGACGTTTAAAAAAAGTAGCTAACGCAGATTATATTTGTAATATACCTATTAATAGGTTGGCCAGAGCACCAGCCACCCATTGAGATACTACCAATAGAGAGTTATTGGGTCCTTTGATTGGCCAGGCTGTACTACCTTGGACCCCCCTTCTCTCTCTATCTGGTTACGGCTAATTTTGTCTTTGCCTGCACATAATGGTCTGACATATTCTTTCCACATTTTCCTCTGTCCTGACACCTGACAACACTGAAAATGCCAATCAATTCTTTGCACAAAGGGTTAGCTATTGCAATGTGATTGTTCAGTGGCTACTTTCCTCTTGGTATGGCTAGACGAGACTCTTTAGCTATGGTAAGCAGCTCTTCTAGGACACTCCAAAATCAAACCATTATTCTCTAGTCTTGGGTAGTGCCTTAGCCTCTGTACCATGACCTTCCACAGTCTTGGATTAGAGTTCTCTTGCCTGAGGGTACACTCCGATACGCTATTCTGTCTTATTTTTCTTCCTCTTGTTTGTTTTAGAGATTTAATGTAATTTAATGTTGTTATTGTTCTTAAAATATTTTATTTTGATTGTTTATTACTTCTCTTGTAGTTTGTTTATTTCCTTATTCCCTTTCCTCATTGGGCTATTTTTCCCTGTTGGAGCCCTTGGACTTATTGCATATTGCTTTTCCAACTAGAGTTAATAATAATAATAATATGCAAGATTTATTGCAACCATGAATCGCCTCAAGTCTAACGATAATGAAAACGAAAGTTGTAAAAAGCCGAAATTTTCCCATCACGTTTTACTATATTCCCTCATTTCCTTTCTTCACTGGGCTACTTTCCGTGTTGTAGTATTTGGTCTTGTATCATTGTACTTCAACGAAGGCCTTAGCTTTGCTAGTAATAATTATATCTTTAATATTTTATAATGAACTAGGATATTCATTTATGAAAGTATAATTTTACGAACTTTATATGCTTCTAAATCACCATCTAGAAAGAAGAAAAAAACAGTATCTTCATTGAAATCAGTAGGACGTGTGTAGGGAACAATAATATACATTTGACAACCTTAAACAGATTAAACTTTAAAGGTGTTCGTTGATGGTATGGAAAAGGAAGTTGCTTCGGTGATCTGTGATGGAACCATCATGATTTCGAATTCTAGTAATATGCTACCTTTTTCCCGATCTAGTAAAGACATTGATCGTCTGCACATTGTTTAACTACTAAATTCAACACTGGTTTATTGTAACCCTTAAAACTTAATAACGGTTAAAACTTATATTACCCCATACGATAACTGATTGATTTGTTCTCTGGCATCCTGACAAAACATAGATGACAGTAATGCCGTTTTGAACAGAAAAAGGCTAATTATTGGAGGCAGCATAAATTACTTGGAAACAGATTTTTATTTTTCATGTCACACCAGAATTGTGAAAAGACTTATCAGATCATACAATATTACCTAGGTT
>NC_090744.1:33283817-33313357 GCF_036898095.1 Palaemon carinicauda
GTTATCGCACAGGCGTTCGATGGTCTCTGGTCTTGATGAGTTATCGCTTAGGCGGTCTCCCATTCATAGTGTCCAACGCCAGGTTGATTTTGATGAGTCGCGTCAGAGAGTTTTGGTTGACCAGTTTTCGCTTTCTGGTCGTGGGGAAGATCATCGGCGTCGACAAGTGGACGAGACGCGTCAACGGTTTGAAGTAGTGGATCGCCCGCGTCAACAACTTGTGGATGCGTCGCGTCAAAACATCGATTCGCAGCGTCGACATCTTGACAGCTTTGATCGTTCGCGTCAACAGTCTTCGGACTTTACGCGTCCTCTCAGCGATCTTCGACAGTTGCCTTCTGATTCCAAGCGTCATTCTGTTCAACAGCAGTCGGATTCTAAGCGGTCTAGGCAGTTGTTGGTTGAAGAAGATCATCTACCCGTCTGTGTTTCGCATCAATCTACTTCTACTTCTCCCTGTCAGGTAGACGCAGATGTTGGCTTTGACAGGCAGTCCCATCCAGACTTTGTTCCTTTGGTTCAGGCTGCAGCAGATGCTGCACTGCCAGAAGACGAACTTGAGGAAAAGTCGGATGAGGATGATCCTATTGAGGAAGTCTCTGAGAATGAGGAGGAGAAGCATTATCAGCATGCTGTGGATCTTCGCAAGTTTATGCTTATTCTTACTGGAATTTTCCCTGATCAGTTTACTCCTGTGGCCCCTCGTTCTCCGCCTTCTGAGTTCATCTTAGGTAAAGCTACCAAGGTTCCAGTTTATACCAAGATGGTTCTTTCTCGATCCTCTAAACGGGCCTTGAAATTAATGGGTTCCTGGTTGGACTCCAAGAAGTCTTTTGGCAAGACGGCCTTTGCCTTTCCTCCCGCTAGGTTAGCCTCTAAATCTAGTGTTTGGTACGAGACTGGTGAAGTGTTGGGCTTGAGTTTTCCTTCGTCTGCCCAAGGGGATTTTTCAAGTTTGGTAGATGCTTCTCGTCGTCTTGCCTTAAGGAAAACGAAGATTTGGTGGTCCATTCCAGAGTTCGACCATTTGCTTAAAGGTCTGTTCAGGGCCTTCGAAGTGTTTAATTTCTTAGACTGGGCTCTGGGGGCTTTGAGTAAGAGGGTCTCCGATATGACGGAAAAGGACACTAGTGGTCTGGTTCATTTAATGTCCTGCTTGGACAAAGGTGTGAGGGATGGCTCCAACGAGCTTGCTGCCTTATTTACAGCTGGAATCCTCAAGAAAAGGGCCACGATGTGCTCTTTTCTCTCGGTAGGAGTGTCTCCCTACCAGAAAACGGGCCTTCTTTTCGCACCTTTGGCTAATACCTTATTTCCGCAAGAATTGGTAGGCGAGGTGGCTACTGCCCTCACGCAGAAGGCCACTCATGACTTGGTTACTAATACGACTAGGAAAGTTTTGCCGTCGTCGTTTTCCTCTCGTAAACCTAAGGAATCCTCTTCTGGTTTTCGACCTCAGTCTTTTCATGGGAAGTCCTCTGGAAGAGGTTCTATCAAACCAAAAGGAAGGAAGCCTATAGGCAGAGGGGGCAAGTCCGGCCGAGTTAAAGTCTGACTGCCCTTTCCTTCAGACAGCAGTGGGTGCCAGGTTGACTCACTTCTGGGAGGCTTGGGAGAGGAATGGAGCGGACCCCTGGTCCGTCCAAGTGTTAAAGGAGGGCTACAAGATCCCCTTCCTGGCAAATCCTCCTTTAGTCACAGATCTGGTGGATTTTTCGCCCAAATACAGAGAGGGACCCAAGAAGCAAGCCATGCTCCTTCAGACGTCTCTTTTATTAGAGAAGCAAGCAATAGAGGAAGTGCAGGATGTTACGTCTCCGGGGTTTTACAACCGCCTTTTTCTAGTACCCAAGAGTTCCGGGGGGTGGAGACCGATTCTGGACGTAAGTGTGCTAAATGGTTACGTCCAAAATTCGACGTTCACTATGGAGTCTCGGAAAACAGTTCCGGCGGCTGTGAGGAAGGACGATTGGATGGTCTCTATAGATCTTCAGGACGCCTCTTTCCACCTTCCGATTCATCCCAGCTGCAGACGTTATCTGAGGTTCATGGACGGAAACAAGGTCTTCCAGTTCAGGGCTCTTTGTTTCGGACTCTGCACGGCTCCTCTATTGTTTACCAAGATCATGCTAAATGTGGCGAGCATGCTGTATTCGAGGGGAATCAGGGCCTCTCTGTATCTGGACGATTGGCTGATAAGAGCCTTCTCAGCCGATTGTTGTTTGAAGGACCTCAAGATGACTTTGGATCTCTCCAGAGAACTGGGCCTCCTGGTGAGCTCGGAAAAATCGCAACTGACTCCATCCCAGGAGATTCTTTATTTGGGGATGGAGATTCACAGTCGGAGTTTTCGGGCTTTTCCGTCGTCGGTGAGAATCCAGGCAGCCCTCCTAAAAGTCCAAACGTTCCTGAAGAGAGATCTTTGCTCCGTAAGAGATTGGATGAGCCTTCTGGGGACTCTCTCATCATTAGAGAAGTTCGTGACCCTGGGGAGGTTGCACTTGCGCCCTCTTCAGTTTCATCTCAATTGCCATTGGAAGAAAGGGGACAGCCTCGACAGGGATTGCATTCCCATCTCGGTTTCCATCAAGTCTCATCTTCAATGGTGGGACAACGAGCCCAGACTGAAAGAAGGCTTGTCTTTACTTCAGAAGAGCCCAGACCTCGTGTTGTGTTCCGACGCCTCCAACTCGGGGTGGGGAGCCACTCTAGAGAAGCAGGAGCTTTCGGGGACTTGGACGGTGGAGCAAACATCTCTCCACATCAATCAAAAGCAGCTTTTGGCTATTCATCTGGCTCTCATCGGCTTCGAAAAGCAGATCAGGGGCAAAGTGGTCCAAGTCAATGCAGACAGCACGACAGCTCTGGCCTATATTGTGAAGCAAGGCGGGACCCACTCTTGGCCTCTGTACGAGATTGCAAGACTGCTTCTTGTTTGGGCAGAGGAAAGGAAGGTGACTCTTTTGACTCGATTCATCCAGGGGGTCAACAATGTGAGCGCAGACAGACTAAGCAGGGAAGGTCAGGTTCTCTCCACAGAATGGATTCTGCACCCGGACATCTGCAAGAGTCTGTGGCGGTTATGGGGTCGACCTCTCGTGGATCTCTTTGCCACCGCAAAGACCAAAAGGCTGGAGTGTTACTGCTCTCCGGTTCCAGATCCCGAAGCTTTGCACATAGACGCCTTTCTGATGAACTGGTCACACATGGAGGTTTTTGCTTTCCCTCCGTTCAAGATCCTTTACAAAGTTATTCAGAAGATCATTTCCCACGAAGAGACCTGAATGACACTGATAGCTCTGTTCTGGCCGTCAAGGAGCTGGTTTCCAGAGGTACTGGAATGGATGGTGGATTTCCCGAGAAGCCTTCCCTTGAGACCCGATCTTCTCAGACAACCTCACTTGGCCCGAAATCATCTAAACCTCCGAGCTCTACGTCTGACTGCCTTCAGACTATCGAAAAACACGCTAGAGCTAGAGGATTTTCGAAGAAGGCAGCCAAGGCAATTGCGAGGGCAAGGAGGTCTTCAACCATCAAGGTGTATCAGTCCAAGTGGGAGTTGTTCAGCGAGTGGTGTAGGACTAACGCGATTTCCTCTTCCAGTACCTCGCTTTCCCAAATAGCAGATTTTTTCTTGGACCTTAAAGTTAAGCATAACTTCTTGTCATCTACTATTAAAGGTTACTGGAGTATGTTGGCGACGGTTTTTAGACACAAGAACCTAGACCTTTCTAATAATAACGATCTACAAGATTTGCTTAGGTCTTTTGATACGACCAGGAAGATTCAAACAGCTCCCCTTGCCTGGAATTTGGATGTTGTCATTAAATTTCTCATGAGTGACAGATTTGAGCCTTTACACTCGGCTTCATTTAAGGACTTAACCTTGAAAACGCTTTTTCTGGTTACCCTTGCCACTGCGAAAAGAGTTAGTGAGGTATACGCTTTAAGCAGGAACATTGGTTTTCGGAATGGGAAAGCCATTTGTTCTTTGCAACTGGGGTTTCTGGCCAAGAATGAAAACCCTTCTCGGCCATGGCCCAAATCCTTCGAGATTTCTAACCTTTCTGATTTGGCTGGCGGTGAATTGGAAAGGGTACTCTGTCCGGTTAGAGCGCTACGGATTTATGTGGACAGGACTAAGAATCTGAGGGGTAATTCAGACGCTCTGTGGTGTGCAGTTCGGAAACCCTCGATGCCCATGTCTAAGAAAGCCTTGTCTTTTTTCATTAGATTGTTGATTCGAGAAGCTCATGCACAGTGTGATGAGTCGGATCAGAGGCTTCTCAAAGTCAAGACACATGAAGTCAGAGCGGTAGCGACTTCAGTGGCCTTTAAACAACCGTTCTCTGCAAAGTTGATACAACCTTTTGGAGAAGTCTGTTTTTGCATCCCATTATTTAAGAAATGTTCAGACTCGCTATGAGGACTTTTTTACCTTGGGTCCTTTTATAGCGGCAAATGCGATAGTAGGTGAATGATCTACCACTACGTTCCCTTTTTCCTAATACCCCTTTTCTATATCTTGGAACTCGTTTGTTATGGTTGTCTGTGGAGATTGGTCGTCAGTCTTCAGCAATCTTTGATTTGGTTAGGTGGTCAATTTGTTCCTTGAGTGCACCCGGAACAAGGGTATTGGTTGAGGTTCTGTCATGTTATAGGTGGTTGTACCGTTTGACAGCTCCTAGAGATTTTCAGCCCGAGTGGATTACTGGATCTCTTAAGGATAGCGGACGAAATGAGGCCGAGTATCATTGCTGTCAGCTTCCTTATCTGGCGAGAACCGCTTAAGTTTATTGTATGTAACCCTTAAGTGAATTTTCTATATGTAGCTGTCTCTGACCTGCCACCAAGGGGTGTCAATCATCTCTTTTATATAACCAGCGGGTAAGTTTTATATTTAAAAATATTTTCATAATAAAATAAATTTTTGAATATACTTACCCGCTGGTTATATAAATTTAACACCCACCCTCCTCCCTTCTAGAGACTACCTATGGTATGGCTATGAGGCATGGAAGAACTGGAGATGGTGTGTGGTTCCACCTGTTCTACCGCTAGGGTGCGGTTGGTACACCTGCCGTATCTCGATAGCGCGAGATTTGAATTTTCTGCCATGGCGTCAGGGGACTTCAGCTCTTTTATATAACCAGCGGGTAAGTATATTCAAAAATTTATTTTATTATGAAAATATCATTTTAAAAAAGGACCTGCAAGATCTATATGCACTCTTTGCCATAGATCACTGGGTAACTCCCACGGGTACATTCTAGCAAATTGAGGATTGTTCTGTTGCATAACACAATTCATACAATTCTTTATATAAGATTCCACATCTTTATCTACACCTGGCCACCATACAAAAGTTCTCGCAATTGACTTTGATCTTACAATACCTTGGTGATCAGCATGTATTTCAGACAAAACCTTATTTCTCAGTAAATTAGGAATAACTACCCTTGAACCTCTCATCACTATTCCTTGTGTTACACTCAGTTCATACCATATATCCTTATACGGTTTACAATTTTCCTCTTTTCCACATAAGTCCCTACCTGTCATTAAACTCTCCAAAACCTTACTAAGTACTGGGTCTCTCTTGGTACTGTGTGCTACATCTTTTGCAGTTATTGGCACATCATATACAGAAATTAACAGAACACTGTCATCATACTCCTCTGGAGCTTTGTCTACAGGTAATCTGGATAAAGCATCTGCATTACCTATCTTTGATGTTGGACGGTATTCTATATCATAGTGGTACGCTGCTAACGTAATTGCCCAACGTTGTAGTCTTCCAGCTACCAACGTAGGTAAACTTGCTTTTGGACCCAATATTGCTAATAAAGGTTTATGATCTGTTACAAGTGTGAACTTTTTCCTACTATAAAGATACATATGGAATTTTTTAACTCCATAAACTAATGCTAAACCTTCCTTTTCTATTTGAGAGTAATTCCTTTCTGCCTTGTTCAATACTCTAGAAGTGAATGCAATTGGTTTTTCTGTTCCATCTGGCATTACATGAGATAATACTACACCTAAACCTATGTTTGATGCATCACATACTAATTTAACTGGTAAATCCATTTGATAATGTACTAAGAATGTAGGTGATGTTATTTCCTGCTTGATTCTTTCAAAAGATTCCTGACACTCTTTTGTCCACTTCCATTCTACCCCCTTATTCAACAATTATACAGTGGATGTGCAATTGTAGACAAATTCTGAATGAAATTCCCATAAAATGTTACTAAACCTAGAAATAATTGTAATTCCTTAACATTTTCTGACACTTTTGTTGATTGTACAGCTTTAATCTTCTCTTTAGTTTTGTGAATACCCTTGCCATTTATTACAAAACCTAAGTATTCCACTGAATCAACTTCTAAAATACATTTGTTCTTATTTACTCTGTGTTCCTTCAACTTCTTCAGAACTGTTCTCAATCTTTCTCTATGTTCTCTTGTGTCTTTACCAGCAATTAAAATGTTTAAATATTTAACTTAGCCGGTGAATATATAATAGCTGCAACTCTGCGGCTCGACAGAAAACATACTAAAAAAAACTCGCGAGCGATCGCTATGAAGGTTGCGGGTGTGCCCACCAGCGCCAACTGTCGGCCAGATACCACTCTTGTATGTAAACAAAACCTTCAATTCTTCTCTGTCGACGTTGACGACAAGACGTATCAATACTCGCTGTAGAACCTGGAGTTTTCTCAACATATTTGGTGAAGTACTTCATTTTGGTTTGAGCTTTCGCAGTGCAGGTGTTTTATCTTCATCTTAAATCTTGAACTCGTTTTTGGATAGATTTAATTTTTGATGACAAAGAGAGTATGGACTTTCTTTGACTTTTAAATGGCCGACCCTTCCCTTAGACGGAAGTGTGTTTAGGCTTTTAGCAATTATCTTATCACGTTATAAATTAATTATAGATTTTCCTCTATATATTTTATATCTCACCGCCTTTATTAGGCCTCTTCGATTAACTTTCCATTTATAATAAACATAAAAATAAATTTTAATGATTTGTTTATATGCGACCTTTCCTGAGAGTAGGCGGTCCTAACTTGGAAACCGAAGTTAAACAACGTTGAGCCCTTTCAATCGTAAATAGCTTTTACAGAGCTAATGATTTAAAACTTTTTAAATGAATATTTTTTAATAGATATTTTATGAAAGATTTTCTTTGAATAGTCTTCGTACTGTTTCAAAGATGAACTAACGTTTAAGTTTATTTATGCTACGCAGTTTGCGCTCTATCGTTACGATAGAGAGAGAGAGTATCACGGTTTCACTTTGCAGAAAGAGTAAATCGAATCTGACGTTTTGTTCATTCTTCTTTCAAAGCTTAAATGTTTTAAATTCTATTTTAAAGGAACTTTTTAATTGAAAAACCTTTCAGTTTTTTCCTTTGGTCAAATAACATGTTTTTTTGACGAAACGTAAGTGGGCTCTTCTCTTAGGTGCGTAATCAAGAGAGAGAGAGAGAGAGAGAGAGAGAGAGATAGAGACGGAGGGAGAGAGAGGAGAGAAAACGTTCCGTTCAAGCGGGTAACGTTGTTCTCGAGTTACTCTCGTCCCTAGTCTCTTTACGGGGAGAAAGGATAAAACTTTTTTAGTTTTTTATTCTCGTCCCCAGGCAATGTACGGTGAGAGATTGAAAACGTAGTTTTGAATGAACTAGTGTTTAGTCTCGTCCCCAGCCACTGAATTTTTTATCTTAAAATATGTTTACTGTTTTTTGCTGGTATTAATGTGCTTGCATTATACGACTGATTTCGCAATTACTACCTTTTGATGAGGGTAGAATTGCGTGCTTCAGGTAGAAATCAGTAAAAGTTTCGATTTCAGTGAAATAAGTGCAAAACAGAAAATCGTAGTGATAAAGTGATATTGCGCAAAGTGTTATCAGTGTTGCGACCGAGGGTTCGTCTGTTCGTGCCTGTCGTTCGCCTAGTCCGGGACCTCTTGCAAGCTCCCAAGCCCAGGGGAGAAGTAATGTCGTACGACTTATGGGTTCGAGAGGCCTTGATCAGCGAACAGACGTTCCCTCTATGGTATCGGGTGTATCTTACCAAGATCACCCCTACCATAAGGCGAGAGAGACGATGTTCTCCTCGTCATCCGAAGGCTTTTCGCATAAGAAACCTGAAACAAGGTTTCGAGGCCCTTAAGCGAAAGTCAGTCCTTTCAGGACAGGTCCAGCGTCCTGGTTGTAGCCATTAGGACAGCTCTGACCCTATGCAGTCATCGGAAGACTGCTCGCCGCCTAACAAAAGCGTAACACAGACTCCGAGAGTTTTTGTTGGCAAGGTTTTGCGGTCACAGACGTTACCCTCGTCTCTTACCGCAACCATTTCCGTTGATCCTAAAAGGGTTGTACGGCAAGACATGCAGAATAAGCTTGCCTCCCTTATGGAAGACTATTCTGCCGATAAGTCCGTTGAGCCTAGACGTTTATCTCATCGAGATCCTGGCTTTCAGCCACCCTAACGTTCCTTTGTGCGTCCTGTTGACGTTGGCGTAGCTAAGTCACGTCAGTCAGGTTGTTTAGAACCACACTCGATGCGGTCTCGTGTGGATTTTCAGCCACATTTGGACGTTAGGCCACTTGCTGATGCTCCTGTTGACGTTCAGGACGTTCGCTAACAATCGGAGTTGACTTGTTTTGACGCTGAGCGTCAACCTCCGCATTCTAGAGTTGTTTTGACTGCTCAGTCTAGGCGGTCAAAGCAGTCTCGAGTGGACGCTGTGCGTCCTCACGCACCTGTTGTTGACAGTTCACAGACTGTCAAGCAGTTACATGACGTTGCGTCCTGGTCTCTCTCACCTGTTGTTGTTGACAGTTCACAGACTGTCAAGCAGTTACATGTCGTTGCGTTCTGGTCCGCTACTAATGCACCAGTGCGTGTGGACTCTGCTTGTAAAGCATTGCCACCACGGTAGGTCTCTCCCTTGCTTGAGACTCAGCTATTATCGGACAAGGTTCCTTCAGATGAGGAAGTTGCTGTTCCCCCTCCTACTGATATTCCCTTGAGGACTCTGTCAGACGGAGAGGAGCCTAAAGCTGCTTAGCCCTCTATGGACTTTAAATAAATCATGCTGATTTTTAAGGATCTTTGTCCGGATCTTTTTGTAACTGCTGCTCCTCGTTCGCCTAAACGTCAGAGCTTACACTAGGCCTAGCTACTTCGAAGCCGTTGTTTTATAAGCTAGTGCTCTCTCGCTCTCCTAGAGAGCTTTACGTTTGCTAGGCGACTGGTTTATCACCAGGAGGAGTTTGGGGGATACAGCCTTTGCTTTCCCTTCTTTTAAACTGGCTTATAGAGCGAGAGTCTGATATGACACGAGAGAAGTTCTCGGCTTGGGAGTTCCTGCCTCTGCCCAGATAGACTTCTCAAACCTCATAGACTCTCCCTGGCGCCTGGCCAGGAGACGCTCCAAGATTTTACAGGTCAACTTCACAGCTGTTTTCGAGCCTTTGAAGTTTTGCTGTACAATTATGTCATGCATAAACAAGGCTTTCAGGGATGGCTCCAATGATCTGACAGCCACGTTCTCTGCAGGAACAAGTCCCTCAGGGATGGCTCCATGATTTGGCAGCCATGTTCACTGCAGGAGTACGTAAGAGGCAAGTGCGCTCAATGTGTTCATTGTCAAGACAGACTTCATGATGAAGTCTACCAGGCTGTCTTGACAGCATTTATGGAAGGCGACTGGATGGTCTCTCTCGACCTTCAGGAGGCATACTTCCACATTCCTATACACCCGGATTCCCAACCGTTTCTGAGGTTTGTTTACAGGAATGTGGGGTACCAGTTTCGAGCTATCGGGGATCCGAGCCTCCCTGTACTTGAACGACTGGCTTCTCAGAGCATCGTCCAGCCTTCGCTGTTTGCAGGATCTACATTGGACGTTGAGTCTGGCCAGGGAGTTGGGACTTGTGGTCAACCTAATGGTCCCAACTGATCCCATCCCAGATTATTCTATATTTGGGGATGGAGATTCGCAGTCAAGCCCTGCTCGAAGTCCAACTAATGCTGAAAAGAAAACGTTTTTTCAGTCAGGAGTTGGAACAGTCTCGTAGGGACTCTCTCATCCCTGGAGCAGTTTGTCTCACTAGGGAGACTACCCCTTCTGCCTCTCCGGTTCCATCTAGCCTCTCACTGGAACTAGGACAAGACATTAGAGACGGTATCATTCCCAGTCTCCGAACCAATAAAGGCATGCCTGAAATGGTGGGACAGCAATATCAGTCTGAGAGAGGGACTATCCCTAGCAGTCAAGAACCCAAACCACGTGTTGTCCTCAGACGCGTCGGGTTTGGGTTGGGTGCGACCCTGGACGGTCGGGAATGCGCGGGTCTGTGGACCTCAAGTCAGAAGAGCATGCACATCAACGGCAAGGAGCTATTAGTAGTCCACTTGGCCTTGATGATATTAGGAAGCGTCTTCGAAACTAAGTGGTAGAGGTCAACTCAGACAACACCACAACTTTGGCGTACATCTCCAAGCAAGGAGGCACACACTCCTTCACGCTGCTCGAGATCGCAAGGGACCTTCTCTTATGGTCAAGAATTCGAGGCATCTCCCTGTTGACGAGATTCATCCATGGGGACTTGAACGTCTTGGCAGACTGTCTCAGTCGGAGGGGTCAGGTGATACCCACGGAATGGACCCTCCACAAGGACGTGGGCAAGAGTCTTTGGGCTTCTTGGGGTCAACCAACCATAGACCTCTTTGCCTCCTCGTTGACCAAAAGGTTACCAATCTTTTGCTCCCCAGTCCTAGATACAGAAGCAATCTACATAGACGCGTTCCTACTGGATTGGTCTTTTATGGACTTATATGCATTCCCACCATTCAAGATAGTCAACAAGGTAATGCAGAAGTTCGCCTCTCACGGAGGGACAAGGTTGACGTTGGTTGCTACCCTCTGGCCCGCGAGAGAGTGGTTCACCGAGGTACTTCAATGGCTGGTAGACTTTCCAAGAAGTCTTCCTCTAACGGTAGATATGTTACGTCAGCCCCACGTAAAGAATGTCCATCAAAGCCTCCCCGCTCTTCGTCTGACTTCCCTCACACTATCGAAAGACTCTCAAGAGCTAGAGGTTTTTCGAAGGAGGCAGTCAGTGCGATTGCAAGAGCTAGGAGAGCTTCTACCATTAGAGTATACCAGTCGAAGTGGGAAGTCTTTCGAGACTGGTGCAAGTCAGCATCTGTGTCCTCGTCCAGTACCTCTGTAGCCCAAATCGCAGATTTTCTTTTACATCTGAGAAAGGTTCGCTACCTTTCAGCTCCCACGATTAAGGGCTACAGGAGCATGTTGGCTTCGGTCTTTCGACATAGAGGCTTAGATCTTTCCAACAATAAAGATCTCCAAGATCTCCTTAAGTCTTTCGAGACCTCTAAGGAACGTGGTTTGGCAACTCCTGGATGGAACTTAGACGTGGTCCTAAGGTTCCTCATGTCAGACAGGTTTGAGCCTTTACATTCAGCCTCCCTGAAGGATCTCACCCTCAAGACACTTTTCCTAGTGTGCTTGGCTTCGGCTAAAAGGGTCAGTGAACTTCATGCCTTCAGTAAGAACATCGGCTTTTCTACAGAAAAAAGCCACTTGTTCACTTCAACTTGGTTTCCTGGCCAAGAATGAACTGCCTTCTCGTCCTTGGCCTAAATCTTTTTATATTCCTTGCTTATCAGAGATCGTAGGCAACGAACTGGAAAGAGTATTATGTCCTGTTAGAGCTCTTAAGTTCGATTTAGCTCGTACTAAGTCATTACGAGGGAAATCTGAGGCATTATGGTGCTCAGTTAAGAAACCTTCATTGCCTATGTCAAAGAATTCTTTGTCATATTTTATCAGATTTTTTTAATACGAGAAGCTCATTCTCACTTGAATGAGAAAGACCGATGTTTGCTTAAGGTTAAGACGCACGAAGTTAAAGATATAGCAACCTCCGTGGCCTTCAAGCAAAATAAATCTCTGCAAAGTATTATGGACGCGATTTTTTGGAGAAACAAGTCAGTGTTCGCGTCATTTTACTTAAAAGATGTGCAGACTCTTTACGAGGACTGCTACACACTGGGTCCATTCGTTGCAGCGAGTGCAGTAGTGTGTGAGGGTTCTACCACTACACTTCCCTAATTCCAATATCCTTTTAATCTGTCTCTTGAAATGTTTTTAATATTGTTTTATGGGTTGTTCGGAAGGCTAAGAAGCCTTTCGCATCCTGATTGATTTGGCGGGTGGTCAAAGTCATTTCTTGAGAGCGCCCAGATTAGGGGTTTGATGAGGTCCTGTTGTATGGGTTGCAGCCCTTGATACTTCAGCTCCTGGGAGTCTGTCAGCATCCTAAGAGGATCGCTGGGCTCCGTGAGGAAGACAGACTTACAAGGCAGAGTAATCGTCTAAGTCAACTTCCTCACCAGGTACCTATTTATTTTGGTTTTGTTATATTGATAACTGCCAAAATGAAAAAACTCTTAGCTTATACGCTGTAAACATAATTAACTCTGGTCTCTACCCACCTCCTTGGGTGTGAATCAGCTATTATATATTCACCGGCTAAGTTAAATATTTAAAAATGATATTTTAATTATAAAATAAATTTTTGAATATACTTACCCGGTGAATATATAAATTAAATGACCCTCCCTTCCTCCCCAATAGAGACACAGCGGGACGAGAAGAATTGAAGGTTTTGTTTACATATAAGAGTGGTATCTGGCCGACAGTTGGCGCTGGTGGGCACACCCGCAACCTTCATAGCGATCGCTCGCGAGTTTTTTTTAGTATGTTTTCTGTCGAGCCGCAGAGTTGCAGCTATTATATATTCACCGGGTAAGTATATTCAAAAATTTATTCTATAATTAAAATATCATATCATCTATAAAAATGAATACCCCTTGCATTCCTGAAAAAATCTTATCCATAGTATGTTGCCATATAGCTGGACTACTTGCAACTCCATAAGGTAATCTCTTTGGTCTAAACAAACCTAAGGATGTATTTACTGTACATAATTCTTGTGAAGTTTCATCCATGGGAAGCTGTTGAAATGCTTGTCTTAAATCTAATTTAGAAAAAACACTGCATCCTGACATAGTTGCAAACATGTCTTTCGGATTTGGTAAGGGATGTTGAGCTACTTGCAGTTGTGGATTCAACGTTACTTTGTCATCTTCACATAACCTAACCTGTCCACTTTCCTTCACAATAGGAACTAATGGTGTAGCCCAATCTGAATATGTAACCCTTTCCCAGGAACCTTCATTTTCTAATCTCCTGATTTCTGTTTCAACTGCACTTTTCAATGCATACGATACTGGTCTTGGAGCAAAAAATCTAGAACTGTCAGGTTTCAAAACTAAAATTGCCTTTGCGTTCTTTACTGTACCTATTTTATCTTCAAATACGTCTTGAAACTCTGACATGATATTATCCATAGATATTTAATTTTTGTTTTCATCTTGTCTACCTGTAACCTTCAAAATACTAGGCCAATCTAACTTCAAATACTGTAGCCAATATAAACCTAGCAAAGTTTGTCCATTACCTTTTACTACTGTTAATGGCATTCTCTCTAATTTTTGTTCTTTGTACTGTACTTCTACGTTCGAAGCACCTATCACCTGAATATCAAAACCATTATAACCTTTCAAAACTCTATTTGTACCTTCTAATAACAAATTAGGAATGCTTTTAACCGTTTTCTCAGACATAATTGATACATCGGCTGCTGTGTCAACTTGCATCAAAGTTGGTTTACCATTTATGATTACTTCTACCATGATATGTTTCTTTGCACCTTTGTTGACGGAATTAATGCGAAACGCAAAATCAGTTTCTGACCTAACCTGATTATCATGAACATTTTCCGCATTATTCTCTTGACCATTAGTATCAACTTTAGCATTTACTTTCTTTGCGTACTGTTTAGGGAATCTACAAGCAGTTGCAAAATGACCCATCTTTCTGCAATTCTGGCATGTCTGTCCAGTAGCAGGGCATTTCTTTGCTTCGTATGCAAGATCAGTTTTACCACACCTATAACACGGGTTTTTCCTGTTGTTTCTGTGTATAAGCCTGATTCTGATATTTATGAACATTAGTGTTAGGCACTTTTCTATGACTAGGCTTTGACATATTCCTTCTCTGATTCTCATTGGTTTTCCAATTAGAACCTACTGTATTAATTTTAGAATTTTAAATATTTAACTTAGCCGGTGAATATATAATAGCTGCAACTCTGCGGCTCGACAGAAAACACACTCAAAAAACTCGCGAGCGATCGCTATAAAGGTTGCGGGTGTGCCCACCAGCGCCAACTGTCGGCCAGATACCACTCTTGCATGTAAACAAAACCTTCAATTCTTCTCTGTCGACGTTGACGACAAGACGTATTCATACTCGCTGTAGAACCTGAAGTTTTCTTAACATATTTGGTGAAGTCTTCATTTTGGTTTGAGCTTTCGCAGTACAGGTGTTTTATCTTTCAACTTAAATCTTGAACTCGTTTTTGGATAGATTTAATTTTTGATGACTTTGGATTGTTTTTTGGACTTTCCTTGACTTTTAAATGGCCGACCCTTCCCTCAGTACGGAAGTGTGTTTAGGCTTTTAGCAATTATCTTATCACGTTATAAATTAATTATAGATTTTCCTCTATATATTTTATATCTCAACCGCCTTTATTAGGCCTCTTCGATTAGCTTTCCATTTATAATAAACATAAAAATAAATTTTAATGATTTGTTTATATGCGACCTTTCCTGAGAGTAGGCGGTCCTAACTTGGAAACCGAAGTTAAACAACGTTGAGCCCTTTCAATCGTAAATAGCTTTTACAGAGCTAATGATTTAAAACTTATTAAATGAATATTTTTTAATAGATATTTTATGAAAGATTTTCTTTGAATAGTCTTCGTACTGTTTCAAAGATGAACTAACGTTTAGTTTATTTATGCTACGCAGTTTGCGCTCTATCGTTACGATAGAGAGAGAGAGTATCACGGTTTCACTTTGCAGAAAGAGTAAATCGATTCTGACGTTTTGTTCATTCTTCTTTCAAAGCTTAAATGTTTTAAATTCTATTTTAAAGGAACTTTTTAATTGAAAAACCTTTCAGTTTTTTCCTTTGGTCAAATAACCTGTTTTTTTTTTTTTACGAAACGTAAGTGGGCTCTTCTCTTAGGTGCGAAATCAAGAGAGAGAGAGAGAGAGAGATAGAGACGGAGGGAGAGAGAGGAGAGAAAACGTTCCGATCTTTATCTCGTCCCAAGCGGGTAACGTTGTTCTCGAGTTACTCTCGTCCCTAGTCTCTGTACGGGGAGAAAGGATAAAACGTTTTTAGTTTTTTATTCTCGTCCCAAGACAATGTACGGTGAGAGATTGAAAGCGTAGTTCTGAATGAACTAGTGTTTAGTCTCTTCTCCAGCCACTGATTTTTTTATCTTAAAATATGTTTACTGTTTTTTGCTGGTATTAATGTGCTTGCATTATACGACTGATTTCGCAATTACAACCTTTTGATGAGGGTAGAATTGCGTGCTTCAGGTAGAAATCAGTTTTATTCATACCTAATGTGAATTGTTAAAAAATTTGATATCAGTGAAATAAGTGCAAAACAGAAAATCGTACTGATAAAGTGATATTGCGCAAAGTGTTATCAGTGTTGGGACCGAGGGTTCGTCTGTTCGTGCCTGTCGTTCGCCTAGTCCGGGACCTCTTGCAAGCTCCCAAGCCCAGGGGAGAAGTAATTTCGTACGACTTATGGGTTCGAGAGGCCTTGATCAGCGAACAGACGTTCCCTCTATGGTATCGGGTGTATCTTACCAAGATCATCCCTACCATAAGGCGAGAGAGACGATGTTCTCCTCGTCATCCGAAGGCTTTTCGCATAAGAAACCGTGGAACAAGGTTTCGAGGCCCTTTAAGCGAAAGTCAGTCCTTTCAGGACAGGTCCAGCGTCCTGGTTTTAACCATTAGGACAGCTCTGACCCTATGCAGTCATCGGAAGACTGCTCGCCGCCTAACAAAAGCGTAACACAGACTCCGAGAGTCTTTTTGTTGGCAAGGTTTTGCGGTCACAGACGTTACCCTGGTCTCTTACCGCAACCATTCCCGTTGATCCTAAATGGGTTGTACGGCAAGACATGCAGAATAAGCTTGCCTCCCTTATGGAAGACTATTCTGCCGATAAGATCGTTGAGCCTAGCCGTTTATCTCATCGAGATCCTGGCCTTCAGCCACCCTAACGTTCCTTTGTGCGTCCTGTTGACGTTGGCGTAGCCA
Organism: Palaemon carinicauda; assembly: GCF_036898095.1. NCBI lineage: Eukaryota > Metazoa > Arthropoda > Malacostraca > Decapoda > Palaemonidae > Palaemon > Palaemon carinicauda. The sequence continues at coordinate 33,300,121 of NC_090744.1, forward strand.
AGTCACGTCAGTCAGGTTGTTTAGAACCACACTCGATGCGGTCTCGTGTGGATTTTCAGCCACATTTGGACGTTAGGCCACTTGCTGATGCTCCTGTTGACGTTCAGGACGTTCGCTAACAATCGGAGTTGACTTGTTTTGACGCTGAGCGTCAACCTCCGCATTCTAGAGTTGTTTTGACTGCTCAGTCTAGGCGGTCAAAGCAGTCTCGAGTGGACGCTGTGCGTCCTCACGCACCTGTTGTTGTTGACAGTTCACAGACTGTCAAGCAGTTACATGACGTTGCGTCCTGGTCTCACGCACCTGTTGTTGTTGACAGTTCACAGACTGTCAAGCAGTTACATGACGTTGCATCCTGGTCCGCTACTAATGCACCAGTGCGTGTGGACTCTGCTTGTAAAGCATTGCCACCACGGTAGGTCTCTCCCTTGCTTGAGACTCGGCTATTGTCGGACAAGGTTCCTTCAGATGAGGAAGTTGCTGTTCCCCCTCCTACTGATATTCCCTTGAGGACTCTGTCAGACGGAGAGGAGCCTAAAGCTGCTTAGCCCTCTATGGACTTTAAATAAATCATGCTGATTTTTAAGGATCTTTGTCCGGATCTTTTTGTAACTGCTGCTCCTCGTTCGCCTAAACGTCAGAGCTTACACTAGGCCTAGCTACTTCGAAGCCGTTGTTTTATAAGCTAGTGCTCTCTCGCTCTTCTAAGAGAGCTTTACGTTTGCTAGGCGACTGGTTTATCACCAGGAGGAGTTTGGGGGAGACAGCCTTTGCTTTCCCTTCTTTTAAACTGGCTTATAGAGCGAGAGTCTGATATGACACGAGAGAAGTTCTCGGCTTGGGAGTTCCTGCCTCTGCCCAGATAGACTTCTCAAACCTCATAGACTCTCCCTGGCGCCTGGCCAGGAGACGCTCCAAGATTTTACAGGTCGACTTCACAGCTATTTTCGAGCCTTTGAAGTTTTGCTGTACAATTATGTCATGCATAAACAAGGCTTTCAGGGATGGCTCCAATGATCTGACAGCCACGTTCTCTGCAGGAACAAGTCCCTCAGGGATGGCTCCATGATTTGGCAGCCATGTTCACTGCAGGAGTACATAAGAGGCAAGTGCGCTCAATGTGTTCATTGTCAAGACAAACTTCATGATGAAGTCTTCCAGGCTGTCTTGACAGCATTTATGGAAGGCGACTGGATGGTCTCTCTCGACCTTCAGGAGGCATACTTCCACATTCCTATACACCCGGATTCCCAACCGTTTCTGAGGTTTGTTTACAGGAATTTGGGGTACCAGTTTCGAGCCCTGTGCTTTGGCCTCAGTCCTGCGCCCCTCGTGTTTACGAGGCTCATGAGGAATGTGGCAAAATCCCTCCATCTATCGGGGATCCGAGCCTCCCTGTACTTGGACGACTGGCTTCTCAGAGCATCGTCCAGTCTTCGCTGTCTGCAGGATCTACATTGGACGTTGAGTCTGGCCAGGGAGTTGGGACTTTTGGTCAACCTAAAAGTCCCAACTGATCCCATCCCAGATTATTCTATATTTGGGGATGGAGATTCGCAGTCAAGCCCTGCTCGAAGTCCAACTAATGCTGAAACGAAACGTTTATTCAGTCAGGAGTTGGAACAGTCTCGTAGGGACTCTCTCATCCCTGGAGCAGTTTGTCTCACTAGGGAGACTACACCTTCTGCCTCTCCGGTTCCATCTAGCCTCTCACTGGAACTAGGACAAGACATTAGAGACGGTATCATTCCCAGTCTCCGAACCAGTAAAGGCATGCCTGAAATGGTGGGACAGCAATATCAGTCTGAGAGAGGGACTATCCCTAGCAGTTAAGAACCCAAACCACGTGTTGTCCTCAGACGCGTCGGATTTGGGTTGGGGTGCGACCCTGGACGGTCGGGAATGCTCGGGTCTGTGGACCTCAAGTCAGAAGAGCATGCACATCAACGGCAAGGAGCTATTAGTAGTCCTCTTGGCCTTGATGATATTAGAAAGCTTCTTCGAAACTTAGTGGTAGAGGCAACTCAGACAACACCACAACTTTGGCGTACATCTCCAAGCAAGGAGGCACACACTCCTTCACGCTGCTCGAGATCGCAAGGGACCTTCTCTTATGGTCAAGAATTCGAGGCATCTCCCTGTTGACGAGATTCATCCAAGGGGACTTGAACATCTTGGCAGACTGTCTCAGTCGGAGGGGTCAGGTGATACCCACGGAATGGACCCTCTACAATGACGTGGGCAAGAGTCTTTGGGCTACTTGGGGTCAACCCACCATAGACCTCTTTGCCTCCTCGTTGACCAAAAGGTTACCAATCTATTGCTCTCCAGTCCTAGATACAGAAGCAATCTACATAGACGCGTTTCTACTGGATTGGTCTTTTCTGGACTTATATGCATTCCCACCATTCAAGATAGTCAACATGGTACTGCAGAAGTTCGCCTCTCACGAAGGGACAAGGTTGACGTTGGTTGCTACCCTCTGGCCCGGGAGAGAGTGGTGCACCGAGGTACTTCAACGGCTGGTAGACTTTCCAAGAAGTCTTCCTCTAACGGTAGATCTGTTACGTCAGCCCCACGTAAAGAATGTCCATCAAAGCCTACCCCGCTCTTTGTCTGACTTCCTTCAGACTATCGAAAGACTCTCAAGAGCTAGAGGCTTTTCGAAGGAGGCAGCCAGTGCGATTGCAAGAGCTAGGAGAGCTTCTACTCTTAGAGTATACCAGTCGAAGTGGGAAGTCTTTCGAGACTGGTGCAAGTCAGCATCTGTGTCCTCGTCCAGTACCTCTGTAGCCCAAACGATTAATGGCTACAGGAGCATGTTGGCTTCGGTCTTTCGACATAGAGGCTTAGATCTTTCCAACAATAAAGATCTCCAAGATCTCCTTAAGTCTTTCGAGACCTCTAAGGAACGTCGTTTGGCAACTCCTGGATGGAACTTAGACGTGGTCCTAAGGTTCCTCATGTCAGACAGGTTTGAGCCTTTACATTCAGCCTCCCTGAAGGATCTCACCCTCAAGACACTTTTCCTAGTGTGCTTGGCTTCGGCTAAAAGGGTCAATGAACTTCATGCCTTCAGTAAGAACATCGGCTTTTCTACAGAAAAAAGCCACTTGTTCACTTCAACTTGGTTTCCTGGCCAAAAATGAACTGCCTTCTCGTCCTTGGCCTAAATCTTTTGATATTCCTTGCTTATCAGAGATCGTAGGCAACGAACTGGAAAGAGTATTATGTCCTGTTAGAGCTCTTAAGTTCGATTTAGCTCGTACTAAGTCATTACGAGGGAAATCTGAGGCATTATGGTGCTCAGTTAAGAAACCTTCATTGCCTATGTCAAAGAATGCTTTGTCATATTTTATCAGATTTTTTTAATACGAGAAGCTCATTCTCACTTGAATGAGAAAGACCGATGTTTGCTTTAGGTTAAGACGCACGAAGTTAGAGATATAGCAATCTCCGTGGCCTTCAAGCAAAATAAATCTCTGCAAAGTATTATGGACGCGACTTTTTGGAGAAGCAAGTAAGTGTTCGCGTCATTTTACTTAAAAGATGTCCAGACTCTTTACGAGGACTGCTACACACTGGGTCCATTCATTGCAGCGAGTGCAGTAGTGGGTGAGGGTTCTACCACTACACTTCCCTAATTTCAATATCCTTTTAATCTGTCTCTTGAAATGTTTTTAATATTGTTTTATGGGTTGTTCGGAAGGCTAAGAAGCCTTTTGCATCCTGGTTGATTTGGCGGGTGGTCAAAGTCATTTCTTGAGAGCGCCCAGATTAGGGGTTTGATGAGGTCCTGTTGTATGGGTTGCAACCCTTGATACTTCAGCTCCTGGGAGTCTTTCAGCATCCTAAGAGGATCGCTGGGCTCCGTGAGGAAGACAGACTTACAAGGCAGAGTAATCGTCTAAGTCAACTTCCTTACCAGGTACCTATATATTTTGGTTTTGTTATATTGATAACTGTCAAAATGAAAAAACTCTTAGCTTATACGCTGTAAACTTAATTAACTCTGGTCTCTACCCACCGCCTTGGGTGTGAATCAGCTATTATATATTCACCGGCTAAGTTAAATATTTAAAAATGATATTTTAATTATAAAATAAATTTTTGAATATACTTACCCGGTGAATATATAAATTAAATGACCCTCCCTTCCTCCCCAATAGAGACGCAGCGGGATGAGAAGAATTGAAGGTTTTGTTTACATGCAAGAGTGGTATCTGGCCGACAGTTGGCGCTGGTGGGCACACCCGCAACCTTTATAGCTATCGCTCGCGAGTTTTTTGAGTGTGTTTTCTGTCGAGCCGCAGAGTTGCAGCTATTATATATTCACCGGGTAAGTATATTCAAAAATTTATTTTATAATTAAAATATCATTTTTCCATTTTATTGTTTGTAGAACTACTTATTATGTTACTTTGCCTATTTGATGTTTATAAAGCTCTGCCTGTTATCAATACCTTTTCTAATGTTAAATCTTTATCTTGCAATAATTTCTTTCTTAGCTCTTGTGATGTGCAATGTGCAATCACTTGATCTATGATAACATTTTCTAACTCTAGAAATTCACATGAAACAGCTAAATTCTTTAGTCCAGTCACAAATGCATCTAAACTTTCATTTTCTTTCTGATAAGGCTGCGCTGAAAACTGGTATCTTTCAAAAAATTTATTGACCTGAGGAGTAAAATATGCGGTAAGAGCCTTAATTGCAGCTTCACTTGTGTCATCTGTAGGCTGCAAAGTCTTAAACACTTCCCGAACTTCCCTGCCTGCTGTATGAAGTAATAATGCCTTCTTTTGGGCATTCTTCATGTTCCCTAATGCTTCTAAATAAACCTTAAATTCCTCACACCACTGTTGCCATCGTGTTGCAACAGAATTGGGCTCAGTAATGATGCTGAAACGTTCGGGGTGTTCTATATCAAAAGGCATTTTGAGTCTTACCTTCCTACCTACAGTAGGTTAAGCTACTGTTCTGCAGTCACAAGTTTACTTCCTACCTGTTTTGTAGCCTACCCAACTTTAAATTTCACCCTTTCTTGTTTTGTTTGTTTGATGAAATTCCTGTTCTGCTGCTCGTACAATCTTCATTGGGCGATTTTCCTCTTGTCCCTCCATGTGCATAAGGACCTTCTCTTGTGCTGGCCGTCCTTCTACCCAAGGCCCAATGTTTCTTCTTGCGTGTGTTCGTCCTCCTGGGCGTCGCCAATTTTTATGTATGACTTTGGTAGGAAGTTCCATTAACCATAATAATTACCTGGAACATAGATGAAGAATTGTTAGTAATTATTTCTCAGCTGATCCCATCTTTTGTCGTCAATTTTTCTTGGTGGGATTTAATGATACGTTGGTATTCTTAAAATACACGTTTAATGATATTTATGACTACATGGCTCTTTGAGAGCTGACTCCTAAGTGTGTGTGGAGCGTCATACACAATCTGGCAAACCAAAACATTGCTAAACAGAAGAGCATCGCTCTGAAAAGACTTAAATCCTACTCCAGTACAAAACTATAAAGAATTACATCCTATCTCTGAGGAAATCAACAAATGCTTGAATCCTAATACCAAAACAAATCATTACACTTATGTACAAAGCATAATATGTTTTATTCATGCAATATGATGCAATGTTGCGCAATACCTGCCACACTTGAAATAATATAGTACATTATTACAATAATACATAACGGTATATGTTTAGAGCCAAGGACTCTGTAGTTTGTTGGATTCTGGCAAATTATGGCCTTCAGCCAAAGTTTCAAGTTTACCCTTTGATCTGACGTAAGATTTTGACTGTTTCTCTGTCTTGTGGTCGATAAAGAAACTTTATCAAACCCATTCTTGAATAAATAACTAAAAGAGTTCCCGCGCATCTCACAAGGACACTTTAGTTAGCGCGGGAGACCGTAGTTTTCCTCGGAGTTGTCCAGCATGACGCTCGTTCATTCCTGCCTAAAGATCCAACCAAGTAAGTGCCACTATGTGTTAGTCTCTCCGTCTCCAGCTCCTATCTACCGCGATACCAGGTCGGTTCCTTTGTGAGTCTGTATATGTACATTTGTGTCGCTCTGTAAAATTGTTATCCCTGGGACTGGGGATTAGTTTTATGCTTCAGATAATGCCTGTAGGCCTTGGTGTATGATTTACCCTAGATTTGTGTTTACAGTGGTACCTCTACATACGAATTTAATCCATTCCAGAACCAACTTCGGATGTAGAGAATGTTAGGATGTAGAAACGAATTTTCCCATAAGAATACATTGAAATAGGATTAATCCGTGGTTGAGCCCAAAAACCTATGATAACTTCTTAATGAACTACTACACATAATTTCCCATGAGAATAATGCACACTAAATTAAATAATAGACATGTAAAAAAGAAGAATTATCAAAAAATGATAAATAAGAAACTGGTTTTTAGCTTCACTTTACCTTAGAAACTCCAGCGTAGGTGTTGTTGGTCTTGCTACGCAGAGAGGAGAAGGACGGGCGGCGAGGAGGTAGAGAGGTTAACTACGATAAATGTACACTACCATAACTTATTCTAACTTACACTAAGTGAACTTTAACATAACTTAGCTTTATTTTTTTTTCTATTTTAAATTTTGTTTTACATTTTCTTTTTTTCTTTTTGATGATTAATTTTAATCTCTTTTCACTCTCTACACTTAAAATTGATTGAATTTTTATCTCCACTCTTTGCTGTTTTCTTTGAACCACTTCCTTACTCTTCATCACGAGTTCGCTTCGTAGATTTTTTAAAGAAGCTATCGATAGAAAGTTGCTTGGTACAGCTTTTCAGAATGTTTTGAAAATAAGTTAGGGAAACATCATCAAACTGCGCAACTACACGACAAACCTGCAATTTCTTTGGATGGCATTTGTCGATGAAGTCGACCACGTCTTGATATTTTCCTAACCTTTTTTATTTGCGCCGAACTTATTGCAAGTTCACTCATGCTTTTCAATAATTCCTTGCTTTACTTCTAAAGAAAGCATTCCCTTACAGTGAACCCTCGCTACTTCGCGGTTCGACCATCGCGGATTCACCACTTCGCGGGTTTTTTTCATAACCCATATATATATATATACATATCGCGGATTTTCCGGAAATTTTGAAAATACCGCGATATCTGAAGACCCCAAATACGATATTTCGTTACCTGTAATTCCATTAATACTGTAATTAGTAATATCTGCTCTTACTGATTGTTCATTGTATTACATATGACATATAATTCAGCACAGAAAGAAATAAAACACGAAAAGAGAATGTGATAATACGATATACAGTACGTAGTAAAATTAAATCTAACATGAAACGCAAATCAGATGCAGTCATACCATATTAGAATGGTGTAAGGTTGCTGATGGCTACTAGTGTACTACAAATGTAATGGATGTGCTTCTTTTCCATGAATCTTTGTATGTATACGTACATAGTACTGCATCCAATAATATTCTTTGTTGCAAAAAATCACATTTCGAATAAGCGTACGAGAGAGAGAGAGAGAGAGAGAGAGAGAGAGAGAGAGAGAGAGAGAGAGAGAGAGAGAGAGAGAGAGAGAGAGAGAGAGATCCTACAACAAAAGCGTAAAATAGCGTACGTAAAGCTGTATTATTATTATTGTTATTATTATTATTATTTTTGTTATTAAAATTATTATTGTTATTATTATCATTACAGTATCATTATTTATTATTATTATTATTATTATTATTATTACTGTACAGTACAATGTACGCAGGGTATCTTGTACTTTGAATTGGTAACCTACGTAGCATATAAGACGGGTTGTGATTGGTTCAAGCGCTGATAGATGACGAATCAGAACTCATGTTTTGTTATCTAGCCTGTGATTGGTGTTTTGCCCGCATCTCCAACTTCCAGCATCTACGTTTTCGCGGTCACTTTGTCTTCCGCTGTGTAGATGTTGTTAAGTTATTGTGGACTTTAATCTGTGCTGTGCGTGACTGTTTTAAGTTGAACTTTTTGTTGAACTTTCTGTTAAACCCTACTGTACAATGCCTCCCAAGCGTTCTGCTTCTACTAAGGCTGGTAGTGAGCCTAAACGCCACCGAAGGATGATGACGATTGCTGAGAAGGTGACGCTTCTCGATATGTTAAAAGACGGTAGAAGTTACGCGGCCGCAGACCTCGAACACCTGACGAAATCGGCCTGTGAAGAAGACAGTGAAACACTGTCCAAGAAAATGTCGAAGAAACGGGCTTAACATTAGAACGGCTTGCCAAGCTCTGCAAGCTTGCGAAGGAGGTGAAAGAAATGTCGAAGTGTCCCAGGGAGAAGTTGAAGAGGTGTCCCAGGAAAAGACACCTCCGTCTGAAGAGACGTAAAATACTGTACTATCATTGGCTGCACAGTAGAAGACATCATCAGCTTCATCATCATCATTTCTACTGTGCAGCAAATTCATCGCCATCATCATTCAAGTTTTTCTTGAACTTCTTTCGTGGTGAGTACAGTAACAATCTTTATTTGTTCCGTAACCGAAATACAAACCACGCTATTTACAAAGGGTTACCTTTTAGCGCAGCTGAAATGGCGAGCCATTAGAATTTAACGAGGGTGTATTACCCCCGCGCTAGTTAGCGGGGGGGGGGGGGGGTAGGGGAGTGGTAGCTAGCTACCCCTCCTCCCCCTCACACACAGGTGAATACTCACTTTCACTTTTGGCTCGGACTGTGACAGACGTCTCTGTCTTGGTCCTCTCTTGGCAGCCATTGTTTGTTTTGTCTTTACTTAATCGCTTACTTTTCATTTACTCAATATATATGTAAACATGTTTTCATGTTTGTATATATATTTGAGTATAGAAATAAGTAAGTTTCCTTTTCAGATTTGTGTGTGTAGCGTACGATATCTACGTGGAGTCCTCGGCAGTTAGGCCACCACAGCGTAATTTTATGGGTGGCGATCGAGTTTGACTTATGTCTTTCTCTCTCTCTCTCTTGAGGTCGTTCACCCTTTTACTACGTGTTACTACGCCCTTGTAGCTTCCTTTCCGTGTGGGGGGCTTGCTACGCCGTACGTTTGTCTCAATTAGTTATGAATCTAATTGTAGTAGTTTTTTGTTTTTCAGCTTGCAGAACGATTCCTTTCGGGGTTTTCGTTCTTTCTTTAGTGTTCATTCATTTTTAAATTACATAATTACATAATTACATAATTATAATTGTTATAATTCTGTTTTGGTTACAGCTCTCCTTCCGTGAGTGTAAGTGGTTGTGAGGGCACGTGCCTGTTGTGTAATTCTTGTTCCTTTCCCTTGGGATTCCTCTTCGGAGCCTTCCCGGGGGAATGAATGTGTACTAATATTATTTGTTTTATTTTTTTACAGTTACCGATCTAGTTCGTTTCTGTAATATGGCAACGGTGTGAGCTGTCTGGTTGAGTCCTGGGGATTCGGCTGTTGCTGCCTCCCCCCTTGTATTTTCGTCAGGGGCGTGTCTCCTTCTACTGGAAGTACTCCCATGACGACGGACAGCTCTCCAGTTCATTTTAGAACTCTCAGGAGGCTTGCCTCCTTGGGCGGGTAACTTTCCTTCCGAGGGAAGTTTTTCCTGTCCAGGCTTGAGTTTTTCCCCTTGTGGGGGGTTCTTCTCTTGCCTTTTTCTCGTGCGACTATGCTCTTGGTGCTGAGCGGTCGCACCTGCAGTTTCGCTCAAGGGGCTGGGCAATTGCAGGAGCTCCTCTTCGGAGCATTGCTCCCTTTAGGTCACTGGCTGACCAGTCTCTTCCATGAAGTGTTTCTCTTTCGTTCGCGAGAGAGTACACTCATAGAGACTCCTCTTCGGAGGTTTCTTCTGTTGCTGTTGCTGTTGGCCTCCCTCCCTCGCCGTAAGGCCCACCGTCCGCCTCGTCGTAAGGGCCTCTCATCTCCCTATAAGGGTGCTTGAGGCGCCTTTTTGGATCTCCGTTTGCAGCCTACAACTCCTTTTTCTCGATCTTCCGCCTTGGTGCAGATGGACAGCGCTCTGATCTCGTCTTCCGACGGGCAACGGTCATCCCGACGGACAACGGTCTTCCCGACGGACAGCGATCTTCCGACGGACATCAGTCTCCCGGCGGACAACGATCCCTTCGGGGCAAAGGGTTGCTCCCACGGGGGTTCTTCCCTTGCGTGTCAGGGTTTCCCTGCACGCCCTTCTGCTGTGTTCTCTCCTGCTCCTGCTCAGTGTTAGCGCACAGGCGCTCTTCTGTCATCAGCGCTCTCCTGTTCGTCAGCGCTTTCAAGATGATCCTCCCTGCTGTTCCTGTTGGTTCCTGTTACACGCCCTGTGGGCCCACGTTCGCCCTCGCGATCTAGAACTTCGGTTCAGGTCGGGGTCAAGGATTCTTCTTCTATGCTCAGGCTTCCACGCGTAGCCTTCTGCTCGTCAGCGATCATCAGCTCGCCAGCGATCACCTGTCTCTCGGCGATCTCCGGATCGCCCGCGTGTGTTACAGCCGGCACGCCAACCTTCTCCAACACTTCTGAAGGAACATGGTTCGCCAGCTACTAGCTCACCTGCGGATGCTGATCGCCATCGCGCGACCCTCGGCTGCGGATGCTGATCGCCATCGCGCGACCCTCGGCTGCGGATGCTGCTCGCCATCGCGCGACCCTCGGCTGCGGATGCTGCTCGCCATCGCGCGACCCTCGGCTGCGGATGCTGCTCGCCATCGCGCGACCCTCGGCTGCGGATGCTGCTCGCCATCGCGCGACCCTCGGCTGCGGATGCTGCTCGCCATCGCGCGACCCTCGGCTGCGGATGCTGCTCGCCATCGCGCGACCCTCGGCTGCGGATGCTGCTCGCCATCGCGCGACCCTCGGCTGCGGATGCTGCTCGCCATCGCGCGACCCTCGGCTGCGGATGCTGCTCGCCATCGCGCGACCCTCGGCTGCGGATGCTGCTCGCCATCGCGCGACCCTCGGCTGCGGATGCTGCTCGCCATCGCGCGACCCTCGGCTGCGGATGCTGCTCGCCATCGCGCGACCCTCGGCTGCGGATGCTGCTCGCCATCGCGCGACCCTCGGCTGCGGATGCTGCTCGCCATCGCGCGACCCTCGGCTGCGGATGCTGCTCGCCATCGCGCGACCCTCGGCTGCGGATGCTGCTCGCCATCGCGCGACCCTCGGCTGCGGATGCTGCTCGCCATCGCGCGACCCTCGGCTGCGGATGCTGCTCGCCATCGCGCGACCCTCGGCTGCGGATGCTGCTCGCCATCGCGCGACCCTCGGCTGCGGATGCTGCTCGCCATCGCGCGACCCTCGGCTGCGGATGCTGCTCGCCATCGCGCGACCCTCGGCTGCGGATGCTGCTCGCCATCGCGCGACCCTCGGCTGCGGATGCTGCTCGCCATCGCGCGACCCTCGGCTGCGGATGCTGCTCGCCATCGCGCGACCCTCGGCTGCGGATGCTGCTCGCCATCGCGCGACCCTCGGCTGCGGATGCTGCTCGCCATCGCGCGACCCTCGGCTGCGGATGCTGCTCGCCATCGCGCGACCCTCGGCTGCGGATGCTGCTCGCCATCGCGCGACCCCTCGGCTGCGGATGCTGCTCGCCATCTCGCGCGACCCTCGGCTGCGGATGCTGCTCGCCCATCGCGCGACCCTCGGCTGCGGATGCTGCTTCGCCATCGCGCGACCCTCGGCTGCGGATGCTGCTCGCCATCGCGCGACCCCTCGGCTGCGGATGCTGCTGCTCGCCATCGCGCGACCCTCGGCTGCGGATGCTGCTCGCCATCGCGCGACCCTCGGCTGCGGATGCTGCTCGCCATCGCGCGACCCTCGGCTGCGGATGCTGCTCGCCAATCGCGCGACCCTCGGCTGCGGATGCTGCTCGCCATCGCGCGACCCTCGGCTGCGGATGCTGCTCGCCATCGCGCGACCCTCGGCTGCGGATGCTGCTCGCCATCGCGCGACCCTCGGCTGCGGATGCTGCTCGCCATCGCGCGACCCTCGGCTGCGGATGCTGCTCGCCATCGCGCGAACCCTCGGCTGCGGATGCTGCTCGCCATCGCGCGACCCTCGGCTGCGGATGCTGCTCGCCATCGCGCGACCCCTCGGCTGCGGATGCTGCTCGCCATCCGCGCGACCCTCGGCTGCGGATGCTGCTCGCCATCGCGCGACCCTCGGCTGCGGATGCTGCTCGCCATCGCGCGACCCCTCGGCTGCGGATGCTGCTCGCCATCGCGCGACCCTCGGCTGCGGATGCTGCTCGCCATCGCGCGCGACCCTCGGCTGCGGATGCTGCTCGCCATCGCGCGACCCTCGGCTGCGGATGCTGCTCGCCATCGCGCGACCCTCGGCTGCGGATGCTGCTCGCCATCCGCGCGACCCCTCGGCTGCGGATGCTGCTCGCCATCGCGCGACCCTCGGCTGCGGATGCTGCTCGCCATCGCGCGACCCTCGGCTGCGGATGCTGCTCGCCATCGCGCGACCCTCGGCTGCGGATGCTGCTCGCCATCGCGCGCGACCCTCGGCTGCGGATGCTGCTCGCCATCGCGCGACCCTCGGCTGCGGATGCTGCTCGCCATCGCGCGACCCTCGGCTGCGGATGCTGCTCGCCATCGCGCGACCCTCGGCTGCGGATGCTGCTCGCCATCGCGCGACCCTCGGCTGCGGATGCTGCTCGCCATCGCGCGACCCTCGGCTGCGGATGCTGCTCGCCATCGCGCGCGACCCTCGGCTGCGGATGCTGCTCGCCATCGCGCGACCCTCGGCTGCGGATGCTGCTCGCCATCGCGCGACCCTCGGCTGCGATGCTCGCCCATCGCGCGACCCTCGGCTGCGGATGCTGCTCGCCATCGCGCGACCCTCGGCTGCGGATGCTGCTCGCCATCCGCGCGACCCCTCGGCTGCGGATGCTGCTCGCCATCGCGCGACCCTCGGCTGCGGATGCTGCTCGCCATCGCGCGACCCTCGGCTGCGGATGCTGCTCGCCATCGCGCGACCCTCGGCTGCGGATGCTGCTCGCCATCGCGCGACCCTCGGCTGCGGATGCTGCTCGCCATCGCGCGACCCTCGGCTGCGGATGCTGCTCGCCATCGCGCGGACCCTCGGCTGCGGATGCTGCTCGCCATCTCGCGCGACCCTCGGCTGCGGATGCTGCTCGCCATCGCGCGACCCTCGGCTGCGGATGCTGCTCGCCATCGCGCGACCCTCGGCTGCGGATGCTGCTCGCCATCGGCGCGGACCCTCGGCTGCGGATAGCTGCTCGCCATC
>NC_090744.1:33313857-33338982 GCF_036898095.1 Palaemon carinicauda
CCACCAAAACCCATCTCTTTGTCTTTGGACAAGGTCTTACATAATGCCTCATCTGTGATTGATTGATTGATTGATTGAAAGTTTTCTGGCATCCTGACATCTAAGGTCATTGACGCCGATACCATTTACTGTATATGAAAATTAAAAGAGAATTCGATTAAAACCATAAAAATTAAGAAGTCATTAAAATAGTTAAATAGTTTTCAGAAGACCTGCTTCTGAAATAAATCTAAAAATTCCGCTCGCATAGTAAGACACATCATGTCCAAGAATCTTGGCAAGGATAAACCTGCCATCCTCACCTCGAGCCTCAAACAGATATCTATTTCTTAAGTTAGTAAAATTAGGGCATTCGGTCAACAAATGCCTCACTGTTAAAGGTACTAAGCAGTCCTCGCAATACGGTTGGTGTTGGCCCTTCAGCAGAAACTCGTGTGTCAACCGTGTGTGACCAATACGGAGACGACAAAGAGTTGTCTCCCATTTTCGGGGAATCATGTTATACCTCCAAGGTGATATGATATTTGTTACTTCCCTCATTTTATTGCCGTCTTGACTGTCCCAGTGCTGTTGCCATTTATCACAAACCAATTTCTTGATGTAAGGTAGGAGATCGTTACATGGAATGGGATACCTCCTTGGCAGCAACTCGGATGCCGCATTCTTCGCCAGTAAATCTGCCTTCTCATTCCCAGACACACCTACATGTGCTGGAACCCAACAAAATCGAACAGTTATACCTTTCCGTCCAATAATAAAAAGCCATTCTAAAATCTTTAAAACTAGAGGGTTACTAGAATTAAAAACTTCTAAAGCTTGAAGAACACTCCTTGCATCACTAAAAATTGTAAAATTACCCTCCTTTTCCAAAGCTATTTTCTCAATAGCGGTTAATATGCCATACAGTTCGGCAGTAAATATGGAAGCTGTTAGAGGAAGTGCACCTCTACAATTAAAATCATTACTATGTACTCCAAATCCAACGCCAGCATCAGATTTGGAGCCATCAGTATATATAAAAGTCGATCCCCTATGTTCTTCGACATGTTCCATAAAAAGAGACCTGGATTCTAAGTCAGTCATATTCTTCTTAACTCCAATAAAGTATTTACAAAAAGATATGTCAGGTAATTTCCATGGAGGCGTTGATGATACCTTGAATGGAAGTACCTTATTTCTAATTATATCCAGACTATTTAAAAATCGTTTCACCCGAAAGCCATAAGGTTGAGGAGATTTTGGGTGCAACTCAAAGTATGATGCGTGTCTTACAAGGCTTGCAGTCTGAAAGGCTAGAGAGCTAGGGAGTCTTTGCAATCTAAACCAATACCGAAGAATGGAAGACATTCGGTAAAGGTCTAGAGGTAACTCTCCAGCATCAACAAGGAGACTTGAGATAGGCGAGGTTTTAAAAGCTCCAGTAGATAATCTAATACCTGCATGATGTATCGAGTCTAATATTTTTAACCGGCTTGGGGTGGCTGAAGAATATACCTCACAACCATAACTAATTTTGGAAAAAATCAAGGCCTTGTATAATTTTAAAATAGTATTGCGGTCTGCCCCCCATGATGTATGGGACAATACTTTTAAGATATTCAGAGCTTCAACACATTTAGCTTTTAGCGCTTTTAGGTGAGAAACCCATGTAAGTCTACAGTCAAATATCAAACCTAAAAATTTGGTTTCCGATACACATGGTATCCGTTGACCTTTAATGTATATATCCGGGTCTGGATGTACTCCCCGGATACGACAAAAATGGACAATGGTAGTTTTACTTGTCGAGAACTTAAATCCATTCATGTCAGCCCACTGGATAATTTTATCAATAGAGAGTTGGACTTTTCTCTCAACCATTGCCATTCTAGTGCCAGCAAATGATATTGAGAGATCATCCACAAATAGTGTTGAGAGAACATCCTGGGGAATGGCTGAGGATATCCCATTAATTGCTAGTGCAAAAAGGGTTACACTCAGCACACTACCCTGAGGAACTCCTTCTTCCTGGCACTTACTCTCTGATAGAGTTTCCCCCACTCTCACTTGAAAAACTCTACGTGAAAGAAATGCCTGAATAAATAGTGGCAGCTCTCCTCTCAATCCCAATTCATGAATGGTTTTAAGAATACCATATCTCCATGTGGTATCATATGCCTTTTCAAGGTCAAAAAATACTGTAACATGGTGCTGTTTGGAAGCAAAGGCTTCACAAATAGAAGACTCAAGTCGTATCAACACATCAGTCGTTGAGTGCATTTTTCGGAATCCACATTGAATCGGTGATAAAATACCTTTCTTTTCAAGGTACCATATCAGCCTTGCATTGACCATCTTCTCCATGATTTTACATAAACAAGATGTCAATGCAATAGGACGATAGTTTGCTGCTAAAAACTTGTCTTTACCGGGTTTTAAAAAGGCTAAAATAATGGCTAGTTCCCAAACACTTGGGTAGCTATGATCATGCCATATTCTATTAATAATGCTTAAAATAAATAGCTTTGTATTAAAATGTACATGTTTAATCATTGCATATGGAATTCCATCGGGTCCAGGGGCTGTATCGTTGCAATGAGCAAGTGCGGAATCAAATTCTCTTTCAGTGAAAGGAGAATTATACGACTCTTCCCTTCTCGTTGCAAAATTTAAAATTTTCTTTTCTTCAGTGCTCCTATACTGGTGACCAGGGGCTCCTTCACACTTGCTGGATACATTTGAAAAATGATTAGCCAGGGCATTGCTAACTTCATTTGCTTCAGTTACATACTGGCCATTCACCTTCAACACTGGTGGTGGGTTGGGGGTGAATTTGCCAGCTATCTTTTTTACTTTCCTCCACACAGAAGATGGTGGTGTTCTACTGTTAATAGAGGAAACAAAAGACATCCATGACTGGCGCCTTGCTTCTTTCATGGCACGACGGAACTGTGCTCTACATTTCTTGTACATTATTAAATTCTCATCAGTTCTGCGTCTACGCAATCGTGTTAGAGATCTTCTTGTGGCTCTGTGGAGTGCAGTTAGTTCTGAAGACCACCACGGGACTGGTCGTCGTTTGAATAACCCTGTTGTTTTGGGAATTGAATTGACTCCTGCTGTATGAAGAGTTCCATTCAGTAGGTCTATGGCATCATCAATACTTTCAAACTGTTCTGCTCTCCCTTCGATTTCACTTAGCTCACAAAATTTAACCCAGTCTGCCTTGTCTAGATTCCAACGTGGCGATCTTTGCAAAGGCGGACCCTTGTTGGTGTTTATAATGATTGGTGCATGATCACTAGTATGCCAATCATCTAATGTCCTCCAATCAAAATCAAGAAGGCAGTTAGAGCTTGCAATTGAAAGGTCAATGCATGACAAAGTACCTGTCTGAACATGGAAGTGTGTGGGCTCTCCGGTATTAAGGAGTCCCACATCCTCATTCTCCACAATTGATGAGATAATATTGCCCCTTGTGTTGGCCAAAACATCACCCCATAAAGGATGTCTACCATTCATATCTCCCAGTAAGAGAAAAGGTTGAGGGAGTTGTTGAATGACCTCTGCTAAATCATCATATAAAATATTATCATTTGGAGGTAAGTACAGAGAGCATATTGTATATTTTCTCCCAATATCAATTTGTACAACAACTGCCTGCAGGGTTGTACGTATAGACATGGGTATTTGGGGAACATCTCGACGAATGTACATGAGACTTCCGCCATGGCTCCCTGCTTGTTGATTATATGGTGTTCTATAGCTAACATACTCTCGAGGACTAGGAGTGTTAGAATCAAGCATACTTTCCTGTAGACATACAATTATGGGGGAATGCTCATGAATTAGGAGCTTAAGTTCTTCATATTTCGCCCTCAAACCCTGACAGTTCCATTGCAAAATGGAGGAGAAAACTATGGATTATTTCTGGAAGACATCTTGGATGAGGTCTTCCCATTAGCAGTTTTTAATGTAACATTATTACCAGTATGTTTCTTCAGAGGTGGTCTTGTTATGTTGGGTTTAACGTTGGTGTTTTTCTTTGTATTCTTTTTATCTATTTGTTGAGGTGGATGGTGGACCTCAACTTGAATTTCTGATTTATTCAGTCCATCTTCTGGTTCATTAGAAACATCAACAGACAAAACATCAAATTTATTTGATGTCATAACCTTAACGTTTCTAATGGAGGGTGGAGAGAGAGATGGAGGTCTCTCTCTTTTGCGATTAATAGATGGTGGGATTCGAGGTTTTTGCACCTTTCCCACAACAGGTGCATCAGGTAAGTTAGTCTTAAGTGGAACCTCCATCAGATCAGGCAAGGACATGGCCTGAGAGAGGTTTGTATTACTTTTTGTAATGGCGGCTGAAGGCTGTACAGCAATGGGCAATGACCTAGTGTTAATACACCGTGGTAAAGCCTCAGGAGGTGATAAGGTTACCTCGTTATTTGACATTTTGTCAGATAGTATACTTTTTTTTGAGCTATTGGCAGTGCTAGGTTGGTTTGATTTTAATGCCTTAGCATATGTATTTGATTTATTTAATAGTCTTTTGGCATGGGTCACACTTATGTGTTCTAAGTTTGATTTGTTGAGGGCAGCTTCCTCCAACTTATATAGCTCGCAAATCTTGTCTGTGGATTTGTGATTCGAGCTGCAATTTAAACACCTGGCTCCAAGTGCACACTCTCCATGGTAAGATTTGGAGCAAATACCACACATCTTCTCATTTTTGCAAACTTTGGACGGGTGCCCAAATTTAAAACAATTAAAGCATTGCAATGGCTTCTGCTTGAAGGGTCTTACTTTAATCCTTTCGTTCTCGATAATAATATGAAAAGGTACATCAGCATCCTGGAACGTAAGGATTATCATTGATGTACCTGGGACTTTATGAACTTTCCAAACATTTAATGGACACATGGCCAGTATCTCCTCCTCTGTAAAATCATATAGGTCTCTGTTAAAAACTACGCCCCTTCCGTAGCTAAAATTTAGGTGGGGTTTGACATCTAACTTAATGTCATCATTATTTATTTTCATATTGGACAATATTACCGACTGTGTACTGGATTTGGCATGGATGAGGAAACTATTTTTTCCGAAACGAGATATATCGCCTGGTGCAATAGTTCCTACTTTTTTCTGAATCAATTTGCATATTTTAAAATAATTCCCTGTAACCCCCTTTGATTCAGCTATAAGCCACATCGGTGGTTTTGGATTTCTCTGGGAGGGCATGACTAAATCTGTGCCTTTTTCCAACCAATCGGCAGGCCTGTACACATCTAAATCTTTTGGTACCTTATCGCAGAGAGCAGCCGCGACATTCAAGTTATTAATTTTAATATTATTCAAATTACTTATTGCACTAAATGCTTCGTCATAACTACTATAAGATATCCATGAATCCCAAGTTTCAGCTACAAGTTTCATCCTTATTTCTTTTATGCATCCATAGCATTCAAATGCTTTACATAGATCATCATAATTTGTTTCTATTGAAATTTGTGTAACATGGAGGATTCGAAGTTTCCTCGTGTTACCCAAATTACTCGATTTAGAAATATCAGTAGAATGGTCCTTTCCCGTTCCGAGGTCATCAACAGAGCTATCCCTTATCACATTAGCAGAGGTCGTCAACAGTGCCGGGGGAGAGTCAGCGTATCCAGGGGATGGGGGTTCGTTCCTTAAAGAATCCATTATAGTAAAGAGAGGGAAAAGAGTTAGTTTGATGTACCTGCTCGAGAATGTTAGGCCATCACGCGTCGGAAAGGAAATTTGCACTCTCTACTATCGGCACAATGAGAGTATACTTCCCAGATGGTCCACTCCATACCCTACCCGAAGGATAGCATCAAAACAGATATAGAGGCACAGGTGTAAGCTGAACCCGCCTGTTAGGACTGAGACCAAGAAATTATGGAATCATCCTCCCCATATCTATAATGACGGGCTTCCGGCCAAAAGCCGAGAGTCCTACCCCAAGCATTGGATCCCCCTGGATTCCGAAGACCCAACACTTGAGAATAGTTCCGCCAAAAAGGTCCAAACCATCTTCGGGATGGCTGAAATCATCCAATACTCTCATATATAGCTTTGAATGCAAACACCTCCCAACCGCGATACCTCCTCCCACTCATCAAAGCAGGCAGCAATAAAGGATGTATGAACATCCCCGCCGGGGCTACAATGGATGTGAAAACATCCAAGCCATAGGAGAAAAGAAAAAAAAAATAAATATATATGTACATAATATATACACACATATGAGGGAAATTTTTCTCAGAGTTTGGAAAGCAAGACTAAAGAAAGTTTGTGAAATTAGGATAAGGTCGTAGTAATATTGAGAAAAAGAAAAAGGTAAACGAGAGAAATTTTGATTCGAACTGGGGGACCAATTTCCCCAAGTTCGAGAGCCCTCTTGCCCGTCACCAAGTTTCAGCACGGGAATGAAATGCCGTGCTGAAGCTCAATGACTTCATCAAGGCATTCTCTCATTAAGAGGGCCTCATCTGTGAACAATGAAGATTGTTCTCTTAAGGATCTAACCCAAAAGGTTATTTTTCTATTTGCTATAGTCTCTGGGACTAGAGTTAGTGAAATAGTGGCCCTATCCAGAGGTGAGGGTCACATTCAGTTCACAGAATTAGGAAAACTGAGTCTCTTTCCTGATCCATCCTTTCTCGCTCAAAACGAGCTACCCACTAAGAAGTCCCTGGAGAATCTGCCCTCTGAAAGAAGATGTATCTCTATGTCCTGTAGAGTGTCTAAAGGTCTATCTTTGTAGAACTTCAGACTTCAGGGGAGGACAGCTCTTGAAAGGAGAAACTTCTGGATCAAATTTATCCCTAAAACAACTAAGGGCGAAGCTCACCTACTTTATTCGTAGAGCGGATCCGGATAGTACTCCCGCAGGTCATGATCCGAAGAAAGATTGCTTCATCACAACTTCTTTCAGTATATGGACTTTGAGCGTCTTCGTTCATACACTGGATGGAAATCATCCAGAGTGTTTTACAAACACTAGGCAAAACAAGTGCATGAACTGAAACACTTCGTAGTGGCGGCAGGTAGTGTATTAAAACCTGCCCCCTAATTACTGTGGTAAACAGTTAATGGTTTGGGACCTCACATGTCCTCACACATGTACTGGACGAGAATCATCCAGAGTGTTCTACAAACACTATGCTACGTAAGTCCATGATCTGAAGCAGTATGTGGTGACGCCAGGTAGAATATTTACCCTGCCGTCTAATTCTACGATGAACAGCTAATTAACTGGGACTCTCAATTAAAGGTCATCCTTCTTTGGTGTGACTTCTTTTGATTAAGTGTTACCATGGTAACACCAGCTCTGTTCAAAATCCCAGGTGTGGAATTATACAGATAGCACTGGTGCCGGTGCACGAAGTACACAGTGCAGATAGAGGTAACCAGTACAGGAATTATGAAGAGATTGTTTTATAATTTCTCTTCAATCTGAGAGTGGCACTCATCATTTCTTCCTTCAAGAAAGAAATATTGTCTCTGTACTCGTTACAGGTATAATCCCATTGTCATACTACATTCGTTTTACTAACCATCTCTTTTAGTCATTTATTAAGAATAAATGTCTATTAGAATGTAGTGCGTCCACTTTCGCCAGACAATTGTATGTATACATGCCAGAGTTCTTTAACTTACCTAAGTATGTATCCCTCATATATTTGTATGCATCAAATAATAGATATAAGAGACACTGATGTTAATTTAGCAAAATATACAACTATGAGACTACTTGTATATTCAGTGTGTACTTAGGTTTGGTCATACTATATATGTTAACCTTGAGATCCCTTTTCTACTGTCTAAAATAGTGGTTCTTAACCTGGGGGTCGTTTGGGATTTCTTAAGGGGTCACAAAGGGTTCTGGAATAATATATTTCTCATATACATTATACACGTATTTGAAATAGCCAGTAGGGCTTTTACCAGTTTGATGAGTACAACACTGGTCACAAGTTGGGTGGTCTGCTGCTCCACATGTATCTTTCACTCACTGTATGCTTCATCGGTATGCTTTGGCAATGAACACTCTCCCACCTGGACTTCAAGAAGTGCTTACTGATGTTGTAAAGATTGTGAACCATATACGAGGAAGTGCAACAACTTGAAGGATTTTAAAATTGCTATGTGAAGAAATGGGTGCTGAATTTTCTGTTCTACTATTTCATACAGAGGTACGTTGGCTCTCACGCGGCAAAGTTTTAAATCGCGTGCTACAACTTCGCAAAGAAATTTCAATGCTGTTGGAACGTGGTCATACGGCAAAGGAGAATCTTCTTCAGGAAAAGATGCAGGATGATTGTTTTGTAACAAAGGTTGCTTACTTGGCAGATTTCTTCTCGGAAGTAAATTCTCTGAATACTTCAATCCAAGGAAACGTTACAATGATGCACACAGCTTGAGACAAAGTGGCAGCGTTCAAGTCTAAGATTCAACTTTACCAGAAAAGAGTTCAGGACGGTAACATCACTTTCTTCACGGAGATGATGACTCTCCTGGGTTCAATGCCAGATGCTGAATGTACTTTCCGTGAGGAGATCTCCACTCATCTTTTGGCAGTAAATGACGCCATCAAAAGTTACTTTCCAGGACTAAACGACCGCTGTACTGATGCGTGGATCTATAGACCCTTTTCAGTAAAGGATAGTGCCATCAGTGATACTGATGTTGCTGCTAAGGTAGAATTTTATCAAATTCGTGAGGATTCTCAGCTTAAAGTCGATTTTGCTGAACAAGTGCTCCCAACATTTTGGGCAAAAGTGAAGGACTACAGTCCTATTCTCTCGATGCATGCATTAACCATGTTGATTCAGTCCCCGTCAACCTACCGGTGCGAGGTTGGATTCTTAGCAATGGTTGCACTGAAAACGAAGGCACGCAATATACTTGTCATCGATGCTGACAAGAGGTGTTGCCTATCGAACACTGGTCCTCGCTTTGAAAGACTTATGGCTGCAAAACAATTTCAACCATCACACTGAGTGAATGAGAAGTAGGTGCTAGGTTTTGTATGGTGTTGAATAGTTCTTTGGAATTGATAATTTTATGGCATTTGTAGAGGCTATGTAAGTGGAATTTTTCTAGGTTTTTGTTCTGTGGTGTTTCTAATAAAATTGTATAGAAGTAAACCATTTTGTATGATGTTTAATAGTTCTTAGGAATTTATAATTTTATGGCATTTGTAGAGGCTAGGAAAGTGGAATTTTTCAAGGTTTTTGTTCTGTGGTATTTCCAACAAAATTGTATAGGAGTAAAACATTTTGTATGATGTTGAATAATTCTTTGGAATTTATAATTTTATGGCATTTGTAGAGGCTAGGAAAGTGGAATTTTTCAAGGTTTTTGTTCTGTGGTATTTCCAATAAAATTGTATAGGAGTAAACCATTTTGTATGATGTTGAATAGTTCTTTGGCATTTATAATTTTATGGCATTTGTAGAGGCTAGGAAAGTGGAATTTTTCAAGGTTTTTGTTCTGTGGTATTTCCTACAAAATTGTATAGGAGTAAACCATTTTGTATGATGTTGAATAGTTCTTTGGAATTTATAATTTTATGGCATTTGTAGAGGCTAGGAAAGTGAAATTTTTCAAGGTTTTTGTTCTGTGGTATTTCCAATAAAATTGTATAGGAGTAAACCATGGTCTTCCTGTAATTTTTTTTACTTGACCCTTTGGCAAGGTTCATTATTTCCAAATCTATTATAGGGGGTCATAATAATACTCTGGGATCTAATATCAAAGAAAACCAAGTAAGCGAATGCCAGAACCCTTATATAAGAGTACATCACCAATATACTGCTAAAATCCAAGTTAATCATGAGTGAATTCCTTCGATGTTGCCAGAATGGCGGCAGAAGAAAATCTGGTGCTGGATGGAATAGTTCGGCCTAGCTACCGTGGTGGCGCTTGTGTACACCTGACATCTCTATCTGCGATTGCTGCGAGTTTTTTGAATTTCTGCCAGACAGAAGAATAAAGCTATTGTTATATAACCAGCGGGTAAGTTTAATGTTTAAAAATTCGCAAAAAGACCTCACTTGAACTAACAAAGACCTGACTTGGACAAAGGTTTCCACAGACAAGGGTTTGTTGGAAGGTGGGGGTTGGGAAATATTAACCCCCTGTGCAAACTTTCCATACGCATATACTTGAATAAAGCGGGTGAAGTATAATACAGTATTTAAATTTGGCGGGTAGAGAAGAAATCCTATTGCTGGAGGTGGAGTCTATGCGAAGGGGGGGAGGAGATTATGCGCAGAAGGTCGAAACCTGCTTTGTACAAACGAACGAACGAGAGCGTCTACAACTGGACCGTAGAATGACAACAAATAAATGAAAAACACTGTAATTGTTTACAACACTACGCTCTCCATTTACTCCAATATAATGCAATCCTGCAGTTATCTTCTTACACAGTAATTAGGTAGTTATTTAAATTCTGGGAAAGCAACAATTAGCAAGATACATTGAAGAGGGGGAAGGGGGTTATAAAACAAAGTGTCGTGAATTTTTCTCCGACTTATTGAAATTACTGATTCTAGGCCCGATGAAATGGGCCGATGACAAGACCTTGAAGAGGTTTGCTATCCAAAACTATTCAGGATTCAATAAAATATGATCACAATTTTAAATTTATTACAAAAATGATCATTTGATAAAGAAAAAAACACAATAACAATTCGGGCACATGGAAAGTTAGATCTGTCACCCTTAGGGGGTTTGCAACATGTGCTCATGAAACACAGAGTCCACGTTGGACTAAATAAGACTAAGTTTCGAGAATATACAGTGGAACCTCTACATCCGAACATATCTACATCGGAATTTTCCAACATCCGAAGTAAAATTTGAGCAAATTTTTGACTATACACCCGAATTTTATTTCGACACACGAAGTAAGCAATTTTTGTCGTACCAGTTGTATCCGAATTTTTCGACACGTGAAGTACAATTCGAACACGTTCCTACTCTACACCCGAATTTTTTTTTTCGACACCCGAAGTAAACAAGTGTACTCGTATGCGTAGTCGGTGCTCATAGCGCCTGATGTGTTTTTTATTTCCGCCGATAGAAGGCAGCACTTCGACCTCGGAGGGACCCTCAATTAGCGTGGCTTGGGACATTCCTCTGTTATCGTTGGCTTCGTGTGGTTGTGCCCTGTGCGTTCTGCTATTAACTGTGTTTTAATCGTTATTTTTTACGTTCATCCTTTTACGGTATTTTACGTAAATCATGGGTCCTAAAAGGCTTAGTTTCGCAAGTGGTAGTGGTGAGAAAAGGAATACAATGAACCGTCGTTAATCGCAGTAGATAGGTTCCAGACCCGACCGCGATAGGTGAAAATCCGCGAAGTATTGACACCATATTTACCCATTTATTTAACATGTATATTCAGACTTTTAAAACCTTCCCTTGTACGTAGTACTGTTAACAAACTACCCTTTAATGTACAGAACACTTAATGCATGTACTACAGTACCCTAAACTAAAACAGGCACAAATATTAAAGGCGATTTTATATCATGCGTTTCCTAAACGCCAAAAAGCACGATAAAAAATGGCAACCAATGTTTTGTTTACGTTTCTCTGATCATAATGAAGAAACAAACGCATTTAGTGTACTGTACACATCTGTGTATAGGTTAGTTTTTGCATCGATTATATTGATTATACAGTATGTTGATTTTGTTATTACCAATGTTTTACTTAATTTTTCTTAGGACTTCCAAATGAAATGTTTTTCTTTATGACGCCGCCTGAAACGATGGCGTCATATAGTACGCTCGGTAAACAACCACGGCATTTAACGCATATGATGAAAGTGATAAATAATGATATTTACAGTAAAAGCTTTTAGAAAATATGTTATTACAAATATTATTTACCGTATCTATATAAAATCATACAGTACATACTGTACGTAGCAAAGCAGGAAAACAATTTACGAGAGAGAGAGAGAAAGAGAGAGAGAGAGACGAGACGAGACGAGACGAAAGAGAGAGAGAGAGAGATTGTTTTACGTACGTAAATGTAAATTTTAAACAAAAAAAATATGATAGGTTACAACATGTATACTCTTCAGACTTTTAAAACCTTCCCTTTAACTTAATGCATACAGTACTAAACTAAAACAGGCACAAATATTACAATGTTAGAATATTAAAGTAAAAAATTACAAATTCGAAGATAATTTGTATTTTTCCTAACCATACAAACCTTAGCTATTTACAAATGAATGATTTAAAGTTTTCAGGCATTAGCTATTTACAAAGGGTTACCTTTTAGCGCAGCAGAAATGGCGAGCCATTAGAATTTAACGAAGGTGTATTACCCCCGCGCTAGTTAGCGGGGGGGGTAGGGGAGTGGTAGCTAGCTACCCCTCCTCCCCCTCACACACAGGTGAATACTCACTTTCACTTAGAGGTAGGACTTGTCTTGGGGGACAGGGCTGGCGGGCAAATATGTGTAAATAGCTAAGGTTTGTATGGTTAGGAAAAATACAAATTATCTTCGAATTTGTCATTTGTTCCGTAACCGAAATACAAACCACGCTATTTACAAAGGGTGACTTACCCCTTAGGAAGGGTGGAAAGTCCCCAGCCATACTGGCTTTGGCTTTACCCGGGGACTCAGAATCCGAGTGAGTCGCACTCGAGAAAAGGAGTCCCTGCACCTCACAAGTTCCTTGCTTCGCAAGGAACCATGTGGCCTACGTAAGCTTGTGTGTGAAGGAAGAAGTGTGACCCGTCCTAGGCAGTTGACCTGGAGTTCCAGAAGGAACTCTGGGTTAGGACGTTCCCAATACCACCTCGTCAGGGTATGGGGGACGCGACAGTATTGACTCAATACTCGGAACACAAGGAAGCATGGTTTACCTGCAGAGGTTCGAGGTCAGCTATGCAGAGACCAGGATGCTGCTTCCGCGTAGAGGGGATGATGAAGAAAGAAATAAGGGCCAGACATACTTCTTTCGTTCATGCAGACTAAAACCTGATAACAATGCCCTCAACCTTCTGCTACCTGTCCAAAAAGGAGCCTGAGGTTAGACCAGCTGTTGTGTAGCCACCACAGAGCGATAGAAAACGTATCGAGACTCCTGTGGGTCACGCCCTGCAGGAAGCGGGCTGCGAAGGTCATTAGACGCTTCCAGACTCCAGCTTGTAGCACCTGCGTCACAGAGTAGTATTACTCGAAGGCGAGGGACGTTGCGATGTATCCAACATCGTGCTGTAGGGCGACGTGACGGGGGAGGGTCTGGCGACAGGTCGAGATGAATGTCCTTGAGTCCGGGCTGAAGAGGTATACTGGTGACTCTCCCCCATGTCCTCCTTGTGCTCCCAAATCGGCTGCAACTGAGGACAAACTGCAGCTGTTCCTAGCGCTAACCTCTCGATTCCTTTACTGGCAAGAAAGAGAAGGTCTTGGGACATCAGATACAGAATGGAGACTCGAAATCTTGAATGAATCGGACCGAAGGGCCGGGACCCCCAGATTCTGAGTCTAGCCAACAACTCAGGAGCGAGCCTGAATGTTGCCTTCCCCTCTTCCTTAGAAAGGGGGGAGTCGTAAGAGACCAAGAAGATTGCTTACACACTGGCCGTGGCCAGAGTGAGCAGGAGACCCAAGGCGGAATACAATCCGAGGCCTGTCGTAAAGGGTCTTGAGAAGATCTCTTAAAGGACTAAAAGTCCGAGCCATGCTCCAAGTTGGAGGTCTTCCTCCGACTAGGGCAGGGACGATCGTAGCTTCGCATGAGCGAGGATAGATCCAGCGGCCAGGAAAAAGTTATTCCTTTAAGCCTGAAGGTCAGGGAAAGGCTGAGCGACAGGCTTCATTGCCGAGAGCGGAAAGGCGTTTCCTCCCGCCGAAAGGCAATAAGACCATTATTGCTGGAGAAGAGGCCTCAAGGGAAGAGGTATATCTCCCACGGCACCAACCACCTTAGACTCTTCACTTTGCCTGGGAGACCCCTGTGGATGACAATCGCAGATGACGCGAGCTCCGTACCGCGACTGTAGCGGGTTGTCTCTTCTTGAGGAGGAAGCGTAGTGTCTCCAGGCATGAAGCCGAAGCGACGCCCTGGTTCGGGAGAGATGTCGCAGTGTGGTTGCTTGAGTAGTCTGCGCCGTGGGAGAAGCTCTCCCGGGAGTTCCGTCAGGGGAAGCAGAGGATCCAGAAACCGTTCTGCGCATAGTCCCAGTGGAGCTCTCCCATTGAAAGGTTGACAGACAACCTGGTCTTGTTGAGACCCATTGTCCACAGACAAAAAGGAGGGAAGACGCAGGCGTCGAAGTTGTCCCACCATCACCGGAATGCATCTTGCCAGAGTCTCGGGGTCTGAGACTGGGGGGAAGAATAGCGGAAGCTTGAGGTTCCAAGCTGTCGCGATCAGGTCCCCCAGACCAGTACTTGCTGGTTACCCAAGGTCAAAGACCCCCAGGTACACTCTCTCTACGAGGCTCTGCTCGGATAGTCTGAGAGAACATTCCCCTGCCTGGAATGAGAGAGCCGATGGTGGTATTGAGAGAATCTTAATCATCCTGGTATTTCTACTGCAAGATGTGAAGGTGTGAAAATGCGTCCCCTGCTGGTTAGAATACGCCAGAATCATGAAGTCGACGCGCACGGGGCGACTCGGCAGGAGCTGTAGGATCTGTAGAGGGGCCAGACTAAGGCCCCTAAGCCTGCCTGAGTGATGGAGAGGTATCCTTCAGGTCTTGACCATAGGCCTGGACCGGAACATGCCCCCCCCCCCTTTCCTTTGACGAGTCCGAGAACCGCATCAAGAATGTGGGGATTGATTGATTGATTGATTGAAAGTTTTCTGGCATCCTGACATCTAAGGTCATTGACGCCGATACCATTTACTGTATATGAAAATTAAAAGAATTCGATTAAAACCATAAAAATTAAGAAGTTATTAAAATAGTTAAATAGTTTTCAGAAGACCTGCTTCTGAAATAAATCTAAAAATTCCGCTCGCATAGTAAGACACATCATGTCCAAGAATCTTGGCAAGGATAAACCTGCCATCCTCACCTCGAGCCTCAAACAGATATCTATTTCTTAAGTTAGTAAAATTAGGGCATTCGGCAAGAATGTGGGGAAAGGATGAGAATATCCACTACCATCAAGAGGCTCCATAGGTCAACACCCATTGCAGGTCTAATAGTTCGCTGGTCCCAGGGCCAGGGAGTCCGGTTAAACATTGCCTGAAGCCACCGGAACTTGGATCGCCCCACATGGAACTTATCCTGAGGCGACCGTTCGGACTATAGACGGGTCAATGAGGAAAGGAGAACTAGGAAACGTTCCAAGGTAGGGCTGAAAGCTCTGATTGACTGAGAACAGGTACTGCGACTCTCAGTCTTGCCACAGTCAACCGAAAGGAAGGCTCGGAGGATGTGGTAACAGAATCTGGCGTCCCCAGGTGGTCACCCATCCAAGTACCGACGTTGCTTAACCTCACTGGATGGACGAGAAGCGGGGTTTCCAACGTGGTAAGGCCGTTGACTCAATATCATGGCCAGATACTCCAGATGTTGAGGCAGAGGAAGAGAAGGCTCAAAGCAAAATACCATGAGCCCACACTCATGGTAAGCATCCGAAAGCTTGTCCCGGCGCTGAAGAAGGTCGAACCCGAGCCTACCGGAGTTGACCAGCCCTCCAAGCAGCAGAGGAGGCGGAAGCCTGCACCTGAGCGGCCAAGAGGAAGGCAGGGAGAGTTCTCTGGGGGAACAAACCTGCTATGCCACGGCGGGATAGCCACACTGCATCATAAGCAAGAATACTTGCAGTCTAGGATGAATTCGACGAGCACCCTGGAAGATGGACGGAATGGAAACTGAAAGTACCCGTCCTTCCGATCCAGGGTTTAAGGAGTCCTGTCGCCTCGTTACCAGTCTGATCGATTCTGCTGGTCTACGCTGGCCGAAGTTTGTTCGACAAACTTGATCAGGGCTGAGAGGTCGACTACGGACATCCCCTCTCAGATCCTTCCTTACAAGAAAGGATCGACTAGGGGGCCGGGGGTGAAGCCGTCGATGATCCTAAGGAAGACCTTCGCCTAAGGTATGGATCATTCTGCCCAACCGGGCAACTCTGCTGACGCTATGGCATAGAGGTTCAGAGACACTGAATTCGCTGACAGAGACGGCAGGCGCGATATCCTTGGCTAATCACAGAGATTGTGCGGGAATGGGCATCGGGAAGCTGTCATTCGGATGAGTAACCTTGAGCATCCCCCCAGCGAAAAACCTGCAATCCTAGAGTTCGTGAACTCCTTTTAGGACTATGCCCCCCAGGGGAGTCTCCCGTGCCATCTGTTCCTGACAGGAGGAAACTGCAATTGGACACCTTGTCCCAGTTGTCGTAGCCGATAACTTAGGCCGACGTGGTTGAAAGAAAAGGGCGCTGTAGCCCTGCAGTCTGGAAGAAAGCGCCTTGGAGGAGTGAAACCGGAAGTCGATTTCCTCCGCACAGCAGCTGTCTAAGTCTCTGTCCTTGGGCACAAACAAACTCTTCTCAAGGATGGAAGGGTGTCTGAGGTCGTCGACCTCCACAGATGAGACACCCGAAGGAAGCCCTCAGTCAGCGCGTCCAGATGGTACAACATCGAGCTTGTCCGCAAGTTAGATACTTAACGACGAAAGGCCAAGGTGCCTGAGCTCGAGAGGAGGAAAGTACCCCTGATCTTCCTGTAGCTTTCTTGAACCAAACCTCGGGCCGTAACCGAGGAGGGAAAGAACCTGGTAAGCTCCCAGAGGAAGGGGTAAGCAGTCACCCCTTGTCCGATGGAGAAATCTCGAACGGAAAACCCCCCTGCCAAAAATCCTTCCAGGGAATGACGGGGAAGGGCTAACCCAGGTTCAGGAAAGAGGAGTGTTGCTCAGATCTCCCCTAAGTTTCTCCTATTCTTGCAAGTGCCATGCTCTGCGTTTACGGGGTGAGGCCGTGTTCTGGAAATACGCTCCAGAAGAACTCGCCAGGCTGGCCATGCCGCGAAAACCCCATTGGGAATCGTGGTCGCAATCGCCCTGGAGCTCGCGCAACGGGAATTACAATATTTTTCGCGTGGGCGAACGTGGAAGCGCCCATGCGCGGTAACGCACACGAAGGTGAGCGAAGGAGCGCGAGCGTGGTAAGAAGGGCGAGAGCTGGTGGTCGGCGAGCGATAACCCATAGACGTGCAATGGATACTGAAAGAAATAAGCCGACGTTTGTGCGAAGAAACACGGTAGGTTCGCGCGACGGAACACCATCCGTCCGCGCGATGGAAAAACAGTCGGTTCGCGCGTGGACAAACATTGGAGAGCATGGGCGCGGACGCGCATAAGCGTAGACGTGCGGTCGCGCGGGCGAGCGGTCATGAGGGTGGGCAGGAGGACGAGCGAGTCCGAGGCGGCGAACGCAAGCGTTAGCGCGATGGCGAGGAAACGCGCTGCCGCGTGGGCGAGGAAGACCACTGGCAATATGGATCAACAGGCGATCGGTGGTGAGCTGGTGAGCGCTAACGCCCAGGTTGGCGATGGCGCGTTGTGTTATGCCGACGCGATGGTCGAGCGGCATGCGCGGGAGGGGGAGGGCGCGAGGGCGAGCGGCATGCGCGGGAGGGGGAGGGCGCGAGGGCGAGCGGCATGCGCGGGAGGGGGAGGGCGCGAGGGCGAGCGGCATGCGCGGGAGGGGGAGGGCGCGAGGGCGAGCGGCATGCGCGGGAGGGGGAGGGCGCGAGGGCGAGCGACATGCGCGGGAGGGGGAGGGCGGAGAGGGCGAGAGGCATGCGCGGGAGGGGGAGGGCGGGAGGGCGAGCGGCATGCGCGGGAGGGGGAGGGCGGGAGGGCGAGCGGCATGCGCGGGAGGGGGGAGGGCGGGAGGGCGAGCGGCATAAGCGGGAGGGGGAGGGCGGGAGGGCGAGCGGCAGGCGCGGGAGGGGGGAGGGCGCGAGGGCGAGCGGCAGGCGCGGGAGGGGGAGGGCGCGAGGGCGAGCGGCAGGCGCGGGAGGGCGCGAGGGCGAGCGGCAGGCGCGGGAGGGCGCGAGGGCGAGCGGCAGGCGCGGGAGGGCGCGAGGGCGAGCGGCAGGCGCGGGAGGGCGCGAGGGCGAGCGGCAGGCGCGGGAGGGCGCGAGGGCGAGCGGCAGGCGCGAGGCGCGGCGGCAGGCGCGGGAGGGCGCGCGGGCGAGCGGCAGGCGCGGGAGGGCGCGCGGGCGAGCGGCTGGCGCGGGAGGGCGCGCGGGCGAGCGGCAGGCGCGGAGCGAGCGGCAGGCGCGGGAGGGGCGCGCGGTGCGAGCGGCAGGCGCGGGGAGGGGCGCGCGGGGCGAGCGGCAGGCGCGGTCGAGGGTCGCGCGATGGCGAGCCGCATCCGCAGTCGAGGGTCGCGCGATGGCGAGC
This sequence comes from Palaemon carinicauda, assembly GCF_036898095.1. NCBI lineage: Eukaryota > Metazoa > Arthropoda > Malacostraca > Decapoda > Palaemonidae > Palaemon > Palaemon carinicauda. The sequence goes on from NC_090744.1 coordinate 33,332,276, forward strand.
CGCATCCGCAGTCGAGGGTCGCGCGATGGCGAGCCGCATCCGCAGTCGAGGGTCGCGCGATGGCGAGCCGCATCCGCAGTCGAGGGTCGCGCGATGGCGAGCCGCATCCGCAGTCGAGGGTCGCGCGATGGCGAGCCGCATCCGCAGTCGAGGGTCGCGCGATGGCGAGCCGCATCCGCAGTCGAGGGTCGCGCGATGGCGAGCCGCATCCGCAGTCGAGGGTCGCGCGATGGCGAGCCGCATCCGCAGTCGAGGGTCGCGCGATGGCGAGCCGCATCCGCAGTCGAGGGTCGCGCGATGGCGAGCCGCATCCGCAGTCGAGGGTCGCGCGATGGCGAGCCGCATCCGCAGTCGAGGGTCGCGCGATGGCGAGCCGCATCCGCAGTCGAGGGTCGCGCGATGGCGAGCCGCAGTCGAGGGTCGCGCGATGGCGAGCCGCATCCGCAGTCGAGGGTCGCGCGATGGCGAGCCGCAGTCGAGGGTCGCGCGATGGCGAGCCGCAGTCGAGGGTCGCGCGATGGCGAGCCGCAGTCGAGGGTCGCGCGATGGCGAGCCGCAGTCGAGGGTCGCGCGATGGCGAGCCGCAGTCGAGGGTCGCGCGATGGCGAGCCGCAGTCGAGGGTCGCGCGATGGCGAGCCGCAGTCGAGGGTCGCGCGATGGCGAGCCGCAGTCGAGGGTCGCGCGATGGCGAGCCGCAGTCGAGGGTCGCGCGATGGCGAGCCGCAGTCGAGGGTCGCGCGATGGCGAGCCGCAGTCGAGGGTCGCGCGATGGCGAGCCGCATCCGCAGTCGAGGGTCGCGCGATGGCGAGCCGCATCCGCAGTCGAGGGTCGCGCGATGGCGAGCCGCATCCGCAGTCGAGGGTCGCGCGATGGCGAGCCGCATCCGCAGTCGAGGGTCGCGCGATGGCGAGCCGCATCCGCAGTCGAGGGTCGCGCGATGGCGAGCCGCATCCGCAGTCGAGGGTCGCGCGATGGCGAGCCGCATCCGCAGTCGAGGGTCGCGCGATGGCGAGCCGCATCCGCAGTCGAGGGTCGCGCGATGGCGAGCCGCATCCGCAGTCGAGGGTCGCGCGATGGCGAGCCGCATCCGCAGTCGAGGGTCGCGCGATGGCGAGCCGCATCCGCAGTCGAGGGTCGCGCGATGGCGAGCCGCATCCGCAGTCGAGGGTCGCGCGATGGCGAGCCGCATCCGCAGTCGAGGGTCGCGCGATGGCGAGCCGCATCCGCAGTCGAGGGTCGCGCGATGGCGAGCCGCATCCGCAGTCGAGGGTCGCGCGATGGCGAGCCGCATCCGCAGTCGAGGGTCGCGCGATGGCGAGCCGCATCCGCAGTCGAGGGTCGCGCGATGGCGAGCCGCATCCGCAGTCGAGGGTCGCGCGATGGCGAGCCGCATCCGCAGTCGAGGGTCGCGCGATGGCGAGCCGCATCCGCAGTCGAGGGTCGCGCGATGGCGAGCCGCATCCGCAGTCGAGGGTCGCGCGATGGCGAGCCGCATCCGCAGTCGAGGGTCGCGCGATGGCGAGCCGCATCCGCAGTCGAGGGTCGCGCGATGGCGAGCCGCATCCGCAGTCGAGGGTCGCGCGATGGCGAGCCGCATCCGCAGTCGAGGGTCGCGCGATGGCGAGCCGCATCCGCAGTCGAGGGTCGCGCGATGGCGAGCCGCATCCGCAGTCGAGGGTCGCGCGATGGCGAGCCGCATCCGCAGTCGAGGGTCGCGCGATGGCGAGCCGCATCCGCAGTCGAGGGTCGCGCGATGGCGAGCCGCATCCGCAGTCGAGGGTCGCGCGATGGCGAGCCGCATCCGCAGTCGAGGGTCGCGCGATGGCGAGCCGCATCCGCAGTCGAGGGTCGCGCGATGGCGAGCCGCATCCGCAGTCGAGGGTCGCGCGATGGCGAGCCGCATCCGCAGTCGAGGGTCGCGCGATGGCGAGCCGCATCCGCAGTCGAGGGTCGCGCGATGGCGAGCCGCATCCGCAGTCGAGGGTCGCGCGATGGCGAGCCGCATCCGCAGTCGAGGGTCGCGCGATGGCGAGCCGCATCCGCAGTCGAGGGTCGCGCGATGGCGAGCCGCATCCGCAGTCGAGGGTCGCGCGATGGCGAGCCGCATCCGCAGTCGAGGGTCGCGCGATGGCGAGCCGCATCCGCAGTCGAGGGTCGCGCGATGGCGAGCCGCATCCGCAGTCGAGGGTCGCGCGATGGCGAGCCGCATCCGCAGTCGAGGGTCGCGCGATGGCGAGACGCATCCGCAGTCGAGGGTCGCGCGATGGCGAGCCGCATCCGCAGTCGAGGGTCGCGCGATGGCGAGCCGCAGTCGAGGGTCGCGCGATGGCGAGCCGCATCCGCAGTCGAGGGTCGCGCGATGGCGAGCCGCAGTCGAGGGTCGCGCGATGGCGAGCCGCATCCGCAGTCGAGGGTCGCGCGATGGCGAGCCGCAGTCGAGGGTCGCGCGATGGCGAGCCGCATCCGCAGTCGAGGGTCGCGCGATGGCGAGCCGCAGTCGAGGGTCGCGCGATGGCGAGCCGCAGTCGAGGGTCGCGCGATGGCGAGCCGCAGTCGAGGGTCGCGCGATGGCGAGCCGCAGTCGAGGGTCGCGCGATGGCGAGCCGCAGTCGAGGGTCGCGCGATGGCGAGCCGCAGTCGAGGGTCGCGCGATGGCGAGCCGCAGTCGAGGGTCGCGCGATGGCGAGCCGCAGTCGAGGGTCGCGCGATGGCGAGCCGCAGTCGAGGGTCGCGCGATGGCGAGCCGCAGTCGAGGGTCGCGCGATGGCGAGCCGCAGTCGAGGGTCGCGCGATGGCGAGCCGCATCCGCAGTCGAGGGTCGCGCGATGGCGAGCCGCATCCGCAGTCGAGGGTCGCGCGATGCGAGCCGCATCCGCAGTCGAGGGTCGCGCGATGGCGAGCCGCGAGTCGAGGGTCGCGCGATGGCGAGCCGCATCCGCAGTCGAGGGTCGCGCGATGGCGAGCCGCAGTCGAGGGTCGCGCGATGGCGAGCCGCATCCGCAGTCGAGGGTCGCGCGATGGCGAGCCGCAGTCGAGGGTCGCGCGATGGCGAGCCGCAATCCGCAGTCGAGGGTCGCGCGATGGCGAGCCGCAGTCGAGGGTCGCGCGATGGCGAGCCGCATCCGCAGTCGAGGGTCGCGCGATGGCGAGCCGCAGTCGAGGGTCGCGCGATGGCGAGCCGCATCCGCAGTCGAGGGTCGCGCGATGGCGAGCCGCAGTCGAGGGTCGCGCGATGGCGAGCCGCATCCGCAGTCGAGGGTCGCGCGATGGCGAGCCGCAGTCGAGGGTCGCGCGATGGCGAGCCGCATCCGCAGTCGAGGGTCGCGCGATGGCGAGCCGCAGTCGAGGGTCGCGCGATGGCGAGCCGCAGTCGAGGGTCGCGCGATGGCGAGCCGCATCCGCAGTCGAGGGTCGCGCGATGGCGAGCCGCAGTCGAGGGTCGCGCGATGGCGAGCCGCAGTCGAGGGTCGCGCGATGGCGAGCCGCAGTCGAGGGTCGCGCGATGGCGAGCCGCATCCGCAGTCGAGGGTCGCGCGATGGCCGAGCCGCAGTCGAGGGTCGCGCGATGGCGAGCCGCATCCGCAGTCGAGGGTCGCGCGATGGCGAGCCGCAGTCGAGGGTCGCGCGATGGCGAGCCGCAGTCGAGGGTCGCGCGATGGCGAGCCGCAGTCGAGGGTCGCGCGATGGCGAGCCGCATCCGCAGTCGAGGGTCGCGCGATGGCGAGCCGCAGTCGAGGGTCGCGCGATGGCGAGCCGCAGTCGAGGGTCGCGCGATGGCGAGCCGCAGTCGAGGGTCGCGCGATGGCGAGCCGCAGTCGAGGGTCGCGCGATGGCGAGCCGCAGTCGAGGGTCGCGCGATGGCGAGCCGCAGTCGAGGGTCGCCCGATGGCGAGCCGCAGTCGAGGGTCGCCCGATGGCGAGCCGCAGTCGAGGGTCGCCCGATGGCGAGCCGCAGTCGAGGGTCGCCCGATGGCGAGCCGCATCCGCAGTCGAGGGTCGCCCGATGGCGAGCCGCATCCGCAGTCGAGGGTCGCCCGATGGCGAGCCGCATCCGCAGTCGAGGGTCGCCCGATGGCGAGCCGCATCCGCAGTCGAGGGTCGCCCGATGGCGAGCCGCATCCGCAGTCGAGGGTCGCCCGATGGCGAGCCGCATCCGCAGTCGAGGGTCGCCCGATGGCGAGCCGCATCCGCAGTCGAGGGTCGCCCGATGGCGAGCCGCATCCGCAGTCGAGGGTCGCCCGATGGCGAGCCGCATCCGCAGTCGAGGGTCGCCCGATGGCGAGCCGCATCCGCAGTCGAGGGTCGCCCGATGGCGAGCCGCATCCGCAGTCGAGGGTCGCCCGATGGCGAGCCGCATCCGCAGTCGAGGGTCGCCCGATGGCGAGCCGCATCCGCAGTCGAGGGTCGCCCGATGGCGAGCCGCATCCGCAGTCGAGGGTCGCCCGATGGCGAGCCGCATCCGCAGTCGAGGGTCGCCCGATGGCGAGCCGCATCCGCAGTCGAGGGTCGCCCGATGGCGAGCCGCATCCGCAGTCGAGGGTCGCCCGATGGCGAGCCGCATCCGCAGTCGAGGGTCGCCCGATGGCGAGCCGCATCCGCAGTCGAGGGTCGCCCGATGGCGAGCCGCATCCGCAGTCGAGGGTCGCCCGATGGCGAGCCGCATCCGCAGTCGAGGGTCGCCCGATGGCGAGCCGCATCCGCAGTCGAGGGTCGCCCGATGGCGAGCCGCATCCGCAGTCGAGGGTCGCCCGATGGCGAGCCGCATCCGCAGTCGAGGGTCGCCCGATGGCGAGCCGCATCCGCAGTCGAGGGTCGCCCGATGGCGAGCCGCATCCGCAGTCGAGGGTCGCCCGATGGCGAGCCGCATCCGCAGTCGAGGGTCGCCCGATGGCGAGCCGCATCCGCAGTCGAGGGTCGCCCGATGGCGAGCCGCATCCGCAGTCGAGGGTCGCCCGATGGCGAGCCGCATCCGCAGTCGAGGGTCGCCCGATGGCGAGCCGCATCCGCAGTCGAGGGTCGCCCGATGGCGAGCCGCATCCGCAGTCGAGGGTCGCCCGATGGCGAGCCGCATCCGCAGTCGAGGGTCGCCCGATGGCGAGCCGCATCCGCAGTCGAGGGTCGCCCGATGGCGAGCCGCATCCGCAGTCGAGGGTCGCCCGATGGCGAGCCGCATCCGCAGTCGAGGGTCGCCCGATGGCGAGCCGCATCCGCAGTCGAGGGTCGCCCGATGGCGAGCCGCATCCGCAGTCGAGGGTCGCCCGATGGCGAGCCGCATCCGCAGTCGAGGGTCGCCCGATGGCGAGCCGCATCCGCAGTCGAGGGTCGCCCGATGGCGAGCCGCATCCGCAGTCGAGGGTCGCCCGATGGCGAGCCGCATCCGCAGTCGAGGGTCGCCCGATGGCGAGCCGCATCCGCAGTCGAGGGTCGCCCGATGGCGAGCCGCATCCGCAGTCGAGGGTCGCCCGATGGCGAGCAGCATCCGCAGTCGAGGGTCGCCCGATGGCGAGCAGCATCCGCAGTCGAGGGTCGCCCGATGGCGAGCAGCATCCGCAGTCGAGGGTCGCCCGATGGCGAGCAGCATCCGCAGTCGAGGGTCGCCCGATGGCGAGCAGCATCCGCAGTCGAGGGTCGCCCGATGGCGAGCAGCATCCGCAGTCGAGGGTCGCCCGATGGCGAGCAGCATCCGCAGTCGAGGGTCGCGCGATGGCGAGCAGCATCCGCAGTCGAGGGTCGCGCGATGGCGAGCAGCATCCGCAGTCGAGGGTCGCGCGATGGCGAGCAGCATCCGCAGTCGAGGGTCGCGCGATGGCGAGCAGCATCCGCAGTCGAGGGTCGCGCGATGGCGAGCAGCATCCGCAGTCGAGGGTCGCGCGATGGCGAGCAGCATCCGCAGTCGAGGGTCGCGCGATGGCGAGCAGCATCCGCAGTCGAGGGTCCGCGCGATGGCGAGCAGCATCCGCAGTCGAGGGTCGCGCGATGGCGAGCAGCATCCGCAGTCGAGGGTCGCGCGATGGCGAGCAGCATCCGCAGTCGAGGGTCGCGCGATGGCGAGCAGCATCCGCAGTCGAGGGTCGCGCGATGGCGAGCAGCATCCGCAGTCGAGGGTCGCGCCGATGGCGAGCAGCATCCGCAGTCGAGGGTCGCGCGGATGGCGAGCAGCATCCGCAGTCGAGGGTCGCCCGATGGCGAGCAGCATCCGCAGTCGAGGGTCGCCCGATGGCGAGCAGCATCCGCAGTCGAGGGTCGCCCGATGGCGAGCAGCATCCGCAGTCGAGGGTCGCCCGATGGCGAGCAGCATCCGCAGTCGAGGGTCGCGCGATGGCGAGCAGCATCCGCAGTCGAGGGTCGCGCGATGGCGAGCAGCATCCGCAGTCGAGGGTCGCGCCGATGGCGAGCAGCATCCGCAGTCGAGGGTCGCGCGATGGCGAGCAGCATCCGCAGTCGAGGGTCGCCCGATGGCGAGCAGCATCCGCAGTCGAGGGTCGCGCGATGGCGAGCAGCATCCGCAGTCGAGGGTCGCCCGATGGCGAGCAGCATCCGCAGTCGAGGGTCGCCCGATGGCGAGCAGCTTCCGCAGTCGAGGGTCGCCCGATGGCGAGCAGCATCCGCAGTCGAGGGTCGCCCGATGGCGAGCAGCATCCGCAGTCGAGGGTCGCCCGATGGCGAGCAGCATCCGCAGTCGAGGGTCGCCCGATGGCGAGCAGC
>NC_090744.1:33339482-33364482 GCF_036898095.1 Palaemon carinicauda
CTGGGGCAAATCTGCCCAAGGCCAAGAAACCAAAGGTCTACGAGATTACCCAACCCTTCGAGGACAAAGAAATGGAAAGGAAGAGGTTGAATGCTGTCAATGCTAAGAGACACAGAGACATGCAGAAGGAGGCGAGGGAGAGAGATGTGCGGGATCTGCAAGAAGTGAAGACTGAGAGGGACATGTTGAAAAAACAGGTTGAGGAGCTGCAGAGAAGCGAGGCGCTTCTCAAGAAACAGATACTCGTCTTCAAGGAGAAGATGTTTATCCTGTGGTCAGATGTCAAGAATGTATCTTCGCCCCTGTGAACCCACTGCGAAGATCAGAAATTCCCAACAGCTATCTGAAACGGGAATATTTTGTATTGTCAAGCAGTTCACGAGTTCTTAGCCAAGGATGGAAGGTGCAAATCAAAATTGTTTGGATAGAACCTCCCTAGCTCATGGACTTGAAACGGCGCTTCAATGCTGGTGGGTGAAACCTTTAGCAGAATCAGTGGAACCCTGATAGAGGCTTCAGTTCCTAGACGTCGAGAGCCCTGCAAGTCGATGGGCGAGAACCTCCAGCTAAACTAAATTCCAATTTAGAGTAACTTCTCTGAAAGAAGGTTATTCCACTTATCTCAGAATGCAACTCTTAGATGGGAGGTTATTCCACCTACCTTGGATTGCAACTCCATTTTACACTTAGATAATTCAGTTGCAATAACAACACTGAAACACTACAGTAATACACCGTTACACATCACAGGGCTTGGTAAGACCCTGATTATTTTTTTGCAGAATTGAGTATCTACCTTATTTAACAGGGAGTAACTTCAAAGTTGATCATAATAGATGAGTCATTAGTGTGATAATTGATGATGTTATTATTCTGTAATTCAAGTAACTATCTAATCAATGCTGTGATATTATTAAGTACAAATTAGAATAGGTTTGGGTCAACTAATATGCTGGTCAGGCAAGTCTAAGTAACCATTCTAGTCATTTCTGTGATATTTAGTCATTAAGTACAAGGTGAAAGTAGATTTGTTATGGGTGGGAACACTAGTGGAACAGTTGACTGATTTTAAGACCTGCTTAAAAAATTATAGGGAAGACTGTCGACTAACTGCTATTGTTACATCTCGTAATATCTCTCCATAGCTCAGTTGGCAGAGTGACTGCTAATATGGCAGTAAGTCACTGGTTCGAATTCAGCTGAAGAGTTGATAGGATATGGACAGCACATTAAGTATGACTGACTTTGTTTAGGGTTGATGTAGCTGGTGAATTTGATTCACTGACCTGGATATGTTTGGGACATCTACTAGTTTGGGTTGACATGACATTTAGTGAATTTGAATCGCTAACCAGAATGTGTTTGGGACATCTGCTAGGTTAGGTTGACATGACAGTGAATTTGAATCACTAACCAGAATATGTTTTGGACATCTGCTAGGTTAGGTTGACATGACATTTATTGAATTTGAATCGCTAAACAGAATGTGTTTAGGACATCTGCTAGGTTAGGTTGACATGACAGTGAATTTGAATCACTAATCAGATTATGTTTGGGACATCTGTTAGGTTAGGTTGACATGACATTTAGTGGATTTGAATCACTAACCAGAATGTGTTTGGGACATCTGCTAGGTTGGGTTGACATGACTGAATTTGAATCACTACTAGAATATGTTTGGGACATCTGCTAGTTAGTGTTGACATGACAGTGAATTTGAATCACTTACCAGAACAGGTTCGGGACATCTGCTAGGTTAAGTTGACTTGACATTTAGTGAATTTGAACCAATAACCAGAATATGTTTGGGACATCTGCTAGGTTGGGTTGACATGACATTTTTTGAATTTGAATCACTAACCAGAATAGGTTTGGAACATCTGCCAGGTTGTGTTGACATGACTGTGAATTTGAACCAATAACCAGAATATGTTTGGGACATCTGCTAGTTTTGGTTGAGATGACAGTTAGGGAATTTGATTCACTTACCAGAATATGTTTGGGACATCTGCTAGGTTGGGTTGACATGCCAGTGAATTTGAACCAATAACCAGAATATGTTTGGAACATCTGCTAGGTTGGGTTGACATGACAATGAATTTGAATCACTGACCAGAACAGGTTTGGGACATCTGCTAGTTAGTGTTGACATGACAGTGAATTTGAATCGCTAGCCAGAATATGTTTGGGACATTTGCTAGGTTGGGATGACATGCCAGAGAATTTGAACCACTAACCAGAATATGTTTGGAACATCTGCTAGGTTGGGTTGACATGACAGTGAATTTGAATCACTAACCAGAATATGTTTGGAACATCTGCTAGGTTGGGTTGACATGACAGTGAATTTGAATCACTAACCAGAATATGTTTGGAACATCTGCTAGGTTGGGTTGACATGACAGTGAACTTGAACCAATAACCAGAATATGTTTGGAACATCTGCTAGGTTGGGTTGACATGAGAGTGAATTTGAACCAATAACCAGAATATGTTTGGGACATCTGCTAGGTTAGGTTGACATGACAGTTAGTGATTTGATTAACTTGCAAGAATATGTTTGGGACATCTGCTAGGTTGGGTTGACATGACATTTAGTGAATTTGAATCACTAACCAGAATAGGTTTGGAACATCTGCTAGGTTGTGTTGACATGACTGTGAATTTGAATCAATAGCCAGAATATGTTTAGGACATCTGCTAGTTTAGGTTGACATGACAGTTAGTGAATTTGATTAACTTGCCAGAATATGTTCGGAACCTCTTCTAGGTTGGGTTGACATTTAGTGAATTTGAACCACTAACCAGTGTAGGTTTGGGACATCTGCTAGGTAGTGTTGACATGAAAGTGAATTTGAATCGCTAACCAGAATATGTTTGGGACATCTGCTATATTGGGTTGATATGACAGTTATTTAATTTGAATCATCAACCAGAATATGTTTGGGACATCTGCTAGGTTGGGTTGACATGACAGTTATTGAATTTGAACCACTAATCAGAATATATTTGGGACATCTTCTAGGTAGGGTTGACATGACAGTTATTGTATTTGAATTACTAACCAGAATATGTTTGGCACATCTGCTAGGTTGGGTTGACATGATAGTGAATTTGAATCACTAACCAGCACAGGTTTGGGACATCTGCTATGTAGTGTTGATATGACAGTGAATTTGAATCACTAAGCAGAATAGGTTTGGGACATCTGCTAGATTATTTTGTGGGTAACAAGGTTATGGGTAGTTTAGAATGGGGTAATCCCCCAATATTGAAATGTGTTTTTCTGGCTTTTTTACCCTTTTCTTTACAGGTAGGAGTGTTGGAGAGAAGCTATTGTTCTTTGTAGTCCTGTCATTTGTGTGAATTACTCGTCGAAAGGAGGGATGATTTTTCCAATTACCTCTGATTTTAAAGATGATTCTTTTTCCATTTTCCCCTGATTTCAAAGATGATTTTCCTAATTACCTCTGATTTTACAGATAATTTTTCTTAATTACATCTGATTTTAAAAAGGATTTTTCCAATTACCTCTGATTTTAAAGATGATTTTTCCAATTAACTCTGATTTTAAAGACGATTTTATCCAATTACCTCTGATTTCAAAGATGATTTTTTCCAATTGCCTCTGATTTTAAAGATGAATTTTTCCAAATACCTCTGATTTTGAAGATGATTTGTTTCCAATTACCTCTGATTTCAAAGATTATTTTTTCCAATTAACTCTGATTTTAAAGATGATTTTTCCTATTACCTCTGATTTTAAAGATGATTTTTCCAATTAACTCTGATTTTAAAGACGATTTTCCAAGTACCGCTGATTTCAAAGATGATTATTTCCATTTAACTCTTATTTTAAAGATGATTTTTCCAATTACCTCTGATTTTAAAGATGATTTTTCCAATTACCTCTGATTTTAAAGATGATTTTTCCAATTACCTCTGATTTTAAAGATGATTTTTCCAATTAACTCTGATTTTAAAGACGATTTTTCCAAGTACCTCTGATTTCAAAGATGATTATTTCCAATTAACTCTTATTTTAAAGATGATTTTTCCAATTACCTCTGATTTTAAAGATGATTTTTCCAAATACCTCTGATTTTAAAGATGATTTTTCCAATTACCTCTGATTTTAAAGATGATTTTTCCAATTACCTCTGATTTTAAAGAGGATTTTTCCAATTACCTCTGATTTTAAAGATGATTTTTCCAATTACCTCTGATTTTAAAGATGATTTTTCCAATTAACTCTGATTTTAAAGACGATTTTTCCAAGTACCTCTGATTTCAAAGATGATTATTTCCAATTAACTCTTATTTTAAAGATGATTTTTCCAATTACCTCTGATTTTAAAGATGATTTTTCCAATTAACTCTGATTTTAAAGACGATTTTTCCAAGTACCTCTGATTTCAAAGATGATTATTTCCAATTAACTCTTATTTTAAAGATGATTTTTCCAATTACCTCTGATTTTAAAGATGATTTTTCCAATTACCTCTGATTTTAAAGATGATTTTTCCAATTACCTCTGATTTTAAAGACGATTTTTCCAAATACCTCTGATTTCAAAGATGATTATTTCCAATTAACTCCTATTTTAAAGATGATTTTTCCAATTACCTCTGATTTTAAAGATGATTTTTCCAATTACCTCTGATTTTAAAGATGATTTTTCCAATTACCTCTGATTTTAAAGATGATTTTTCCAATTAACTCTGATTTTAAAGACGATTTTTCCAAATACCTCTGATTTCAAAGATGATTATTTCCAATTACTCTTATTTTAAAGATGATTTTTCCAATTACCTCTGATTTTAAAGATGATTTTTCCAATTAACTCTGATTTTAAAGATGATTTTTCCAATTACCTCTGATTTTAAAGATGATTTTTCCAATTAACTCTGATTTTAAAGACGATTTTTCCAAGTACCTCTGATTTCAAAGATGATTATTTCCAATTAACTCTGATTTTAAAGATGATTTTTCCAATTAACTCTTATTTTAAAGATGATTTTTCCAATTAACTCTTATTTTAAAGATGATTTTTCCAATTACCTCTGATTTTAAAGATGATTTTTCCAATTAACTCTGATTTTAAAGACGATTTTTCCAAGTACCTCTGATTTCAAAGATGATTATTTCCAATTAACTCTTATTTTAAAGATGATTTTTCCAATTACCTCTGATTTTAAAGATGATTTTTCCAATTACCTCTGATTTTAAAGATGATTTTTCCAATTACCTCTGATTTTAAAGACGATTTTTCCAAATACCTCTGATTTCAAAGATGATTATTTCCAATTAACTCCTATTTTAAAGATGATTTTTCCAATTACCTCTGATTTTAAAGATGATTTTTCCAATTACCTCTGATTTTAAAGATGATTTTTCCAATTACCTCTGATTTTAAAGATGATTTTTCCAATTAACTCTGATTTTAAAGACGATTTTTCCAAATACCTCTGATTTCAAAGATGATTATTTCCAATTACTCTTATTTTAAAGATGATTTTTCCAATTACCTCTGATTTTAAAGATGATTTTTCCAATTACCTCTGATTTTAAAGATGATTTTTCCAATTACCTCTGATTTTAAAGATGATTTTTCCAATTAACTCTTATTTTAAAGATGATTTTTCCAAATACCTCTGATTTCAAAGATGATTATTTCCAATTAACTCTTATTTTAAAGATGATTTTTCCAATTACCTCTGATTTTAAAGATGATTTTTCCAAATACCTCCGATTTTAAAGAGGATTTTTCCAGTTACATCTGATTTTAAAGATGATTTTTCCAATTACCTCTGATTTTAAATATGGCTTTCCGTTGATTTATTTGATTATTGAATAAATAGTATATTATTATTATTATTATTATTATTATTATTATTATTACCTGTTAAGCCACAACCCCAGTTGGAAAAGCAGGATGCTAAAAGCCCATGGGCTCCAACAGGGAAAATAGCTTAGTGAGGAAAGGAAACAAGGAAAAATAATATATTTTAAGAGGAGCAATAATATTGAAATAGATATCACTTTATAAACTATAAAAAACTTTAACAAAACAAGAGGAAGAGAAACGTGAGAACTGAATCTTGGCCGACATAATTTTGAATTTGCTGGATAATTTTTGAGGCCGAAAAGTTGGAAAATCTTTTACAAGGATAAAAGTAATGAGGGAATTTTTTGCAAGAAATTAAAGATTAAAGTAGTGAGTATCGAAGAGGCCTTTGTTAATTAATAAAATTGTGTTGGAAATAATAGTTGCCATTGTTTATTCTAACCAAGATAACTTATCTGTTTTTTATTTCGTTTAATTGGAAATAGTCATTTATTACAAATATTAATTTTGTTTTGTGTTCTTGTAATTAGCAATATTAATTATTTACACACTGTACAGTATGTTCAAATTGCCTTCGTTAAGTTATCAAGAATATTTATTTACGTCAAAGATAATTTATGTCTAATTGTTTATTTAAAGATATTTTAGCAAATGCTTAAGTAAGCCAAGTACCTGATATTGTGATAACTGGCGAAAAACTTTATTTTTATATTACAGAGGAGTTTTATAGCAAATATATTTTAGATACAAGTTTTTGAGAAATGAGAAGTGTGTATTAGGTAATATGAAAGTCCTTTATTTTTATAATCTATTTATTAAAAGATAATTTTAAAGTTTGATCAATCTTCAACAACGTAATTGTTGGGCTACTTTTAATTGCTGTATTTTTTTTTTTTTTTTAGCAATTTTGTAAGAAGTCATATGAATAAAAAGTTGCGGTGAAGATAATATTTTTAATAGCCTTTTTATCTATATGGCCTTTTAATAAGTCTTTAGAAGGACTTAGATTTTTATTAACTAATAATCAGACATTTGGCTTATGTAAAATATATAGTCTCGGATCCTTATGGAGTACATTATTGTAAGTGATTCATTTAGTGTTGAGTTGAAGCTGATGATAATGATATTTGTCTACTAAAATATAAACTATGGAAAGTCATTATTTGCAATGGTTGGAATGAGCCTATAAGAATATTAATGTGATTTTCTCTAATAGATACTCAAATTAGGTCAACGAATTACTTGTAATGGCATGAGAAAGACCTACCTAAGGAAGATTATTATATTTGTTTTTTAATAGATATAAAAACTATGAGAGTAAGTTACAGAAATACATTTATTTAAAGCAAGGTCAAATAAATGTGCACTTTTATACATCCATTTGGCTGTAAAACTTTAGATTTTTACCTTAGTCTAACAATTACAGTGCAGTAGTTAACCCACTGAGTGAACAATGGGGAGAATAAGGAAAATAGCCCAGTGAGAAAAGGAAATAAGGAAACGGATAGAATAGTGTGCCTGAGTGTACCCTCAGCAAGAGAATTCTAACCCTAGTTCATAGACTATGGCTCTACACAAGACTTTTGTAGTGTTCTAGAAGAACTGCTCGGGGTGTCTGTGGCCTATTGGTAACTCCTCGGCGAGGTGATCGCCAGACTGGGGTTCGAGTCCCGCTGAAACTGGTCAGTACCTTTAGCATCTGCAACCTCACCATCCTTTTGAGTTAAGGATGGGGTTTTGGGGAAGCCTATATGTCTACCCGGAGAGCCATCAGCAGCCATTGCCTGGCCCTCCCTGGTCTTAGCTTGGGTAGAGAGGAGACTTGGGCACTGATCATGCATATATATAGCCAGTCTCTAGGGCATTGTCCTGCTTGATAGGGCAATGTCACTGTCCCTTACCCCTGCCATTCATGAGCGAGAAAGTAAAGTAAAAATGAAGGTAAAGAGTCTTCTACCCTTACCATCTATTATTCTGATAAGGAAGAGTTTGACAAAGCACTTTGTGATAAGATAAGATTGTAGTAAATAATCTACTGGACTGACATTGATAAATATGAATTTTGAATAGAAAATGTCTGAAGAATAATTGAGTTGAGTTTAGTGATTTCTCTTTTTAGGCTCAATAAATTTGGTGGTACTTTAGAGTGAGAAATAAAAAAAAAGGAAAATAAAAAGAATAAGAGGAAAGGAGGAATAGATGCATATGGATGAATGACATTATTATTATTATTATTATTATTATTATTATTATTATTATCATTATTATTATTATTATTATTATTATTACTAATCAAGCTATAATCCTAGTTGGAAAAGCAAGATGCTATAGCCCAAGGCTCCAACACAGAAAAATAGCTTAGTCTGGAAAGAAAACAGGGAAATAAATAAACGATATAAGAAGTAATGAAAAACTAAAATAAAATATCTAAAAAAACAATAATAACATTAAAACAGACAATTTTTATTTTTACGTCATTGTCAATCTATCAGTGATTCTTTCAGAATTCCTACTTTCTCTACTTTGAGATTCTCACAACAAAATCTTCCAAATCCAAAATATAACTTCAAAAGTTCAAACTTGCAACAAATGTTTTTATGTTGACCGGACTGGCATAAGTCTCTCTTTCTAGTTTACATATGAAATATCTGTTTTAATGTTGTTACTGTTTTTTTTTTTTAATATTTTTATTGTTCATTGCTTCTCATATCGCTTATTCATTTCTGTATTTCCTTTACTCACTGGGCTGTTTTTCTTTGTTGGAGCCCTTGGGCTTATAGCATCCTGTTTTTACAACTAGGGTTGTAGCTTAGCATGCAATAATAATAATGATATCTCTTTCTTTGCTACTTATAGCTGTGGCCATTATTATTATTATTATTATTATTATTATTATCATTATTATTATTATTATTATTAATACAAGCCAAGCTACAACCCTGATTGGAAAAGCAAGATGCTACAAGCCTAAGGGCCCCAACAAGAAAAATAGCTCAGTGAGTCAGAAGGATTTTGGATGTCTCAGAATTTTTGGGCTCAGGCCATGTCGTCCTGATGGAAGTTCCTAAAGGGTAGCTTCCTTGGGTATATATGACTACGGTGATATTCCCAGAGAATTTACCTTAAGGTTCCCAGAATTCTAACTCCTGGAGCGAATATCCCTAAATAAAAGAACCAGGGATATCGCGAAATATCAGAGGACGTATTCTTGACACGCCACATAGCAATCTGCACCCCGAACAGAATTAACACTTCGAAGGGGTCAAGTGGCAAGAAAACGAAAAACGAGAAAGAAAGGAGAGCCGCTCGCAAGGTACCTCCCCTCTCTCGTTTCGTAAGCGTGCATAGCGCCGCCGACGGCGCCATCTGTATTCCTTTTTGCGTAGCGCAACAACTCGGTGTTTTCCCTGTGTTATCTCGCGTTTCTTGGATTATTTTCAACATCATGATGCTTTCTCCAACTTCTTCTGCCTCTGATAAGTTGAGTATTATCTCTTTTATGTATAAATGTAAGCTCTTGGTGATTTTAAGATAATTTGATAGTGATATCTTCGTTACAAGAGCTGTTGCCTACCGAAGGCGTCCTGGACGCTGTCGCTCGCCATGCATGAGTCATTTAGTTAGCCAGAGCGACGTTCTCGGCTGTTTCGCTTTAATGATTTTAGCTATTCAGCTTTACATAGGATTTCTTTATATGATGCTTTTAGTATTTTCGTTTCGGCAAATGATTTGCCGATTCTGGCCTACGCTAGACCTTGTAGCCTAGTCGTTTGGCCCTAGTACTTTCCTGCATGATATTCAGATTTCCAAGTGTTTTAAAATCTTATTGAAGCTTTAGGCAGTTTTATACATTTAAGATTATGTTGATTTTCTTCCAAGATAGTATACGAGTGAGTTTCGGTCATTTAGGTAATCGATTCTCTTCGCGCCTAGGCTAGTTGTCTATCGGGCCCTAGTATACTTTCTCACACTCCCCGGTTGCTCTCTTCTCCTCGGAGAATGTGTGCAATCCCTTTCCCTCTGCTTAAGCCTTGAGCTTAACCCTAATGGTTTATCTGAAATGACTTTTAGATACAACTATATTAGGGTGTTTCTGTTCTTTCCTGTTTCCAGTAAGTCTGGCTTCAGGAAGGGGCAGGACATCAGAGTTCTTAGTCTGGGTCTGTTTCTGTCTAGCATTGTGATTGAGATTCCCTTGCTAGGCTGACAGCAGACATAGGAGGCTTACCCTCCTTAGTTCACTTTCGAAGGTTTCTGTACAAGATGATTCCTTCTTTTTGTGATCTAGCAGACTAATCCAGTGTTGTTGTTCTCGGTGTGGAGGATGAGATCCTCCTTTTCTGTGAATAACAACGCCTTTCTTGCTTTGGTTCCGAGGGAGTTGGCAAGTACTGCCGGCCTCCCTCCTCGGATCTCCCCTAGGCTAAGATGAGTTTTCTTGGCTGCGGGTGATTCATTATTAGAGCAAGGTTGGCAGGACCCTCTTTCCCCCTTCCCCCTCTTTCCTTAGTGATGGCCTAGCCATTACATCTCTGTTCGTCATTCTACATCTGTACCTAGCATAGGTTAGGATGTGGAGTTTACTCAGTCCCTTGCCGGCACTGCCTTCTGCTTTGAGTGCTCCCCGGACCTCCCTTGGTCTCTCATCCATGTTTGTCTGTAGAGCCAGATGGCATTGGACAAGGAAGCCTGAAGTTATATTCTCCCCTTCCTTATGTGCACTCTTTTGGGTTGCCGGGCTATGAGGCAGTACAGTCTCTTATCCCGGCATCCATTCTGTTTTTCTTCTAGTGTTTGTACCCTAGCCCGGCTGCCGGCCTAAGTGGCCGGCAGCCGGGCAGTTGGAAGTTCTCTGGTTCTTTTGCTGCTGGCCGGCATTGGTAGTATACCTTTGCCGGCCGGCTATAATATCACACCATAGTTCTGCCGGCCGCTACGATTAGTGGCCGGCAGCCGGGTGCTATTATTGTTTAGTTGCCGACCGGCAGTCCCCTGCCGGCCGGCAATAGAAACACACCAATGTTCTGCCGGCCGCTACGTTTGGCTGCCGGCAGCCAGGTGCTATCTTGTTTAGTTGCCGGCCGGCACACGCATTTGAACCAGCGTGCTTTCGCCTAATAGTCTAAAAGTAGTATACTTTGGAACTAGTTAAGCTATGTACCATACAGATAAAGAAAGTGAGTTCTTTCTTTTCTACTATCCAGTATTTTAAAATTACTCATTTTTGTGTGAGCTACACCTATTTTCCTCTGGAAATTATTTATTGGTGACTCTAGTATAGAATAACCATATAATTTTATTATCTGGAAGGTTACAGCAATTGACTGGGCAGGAAATACAAGTGTGTGTGTCTTTCCTTCTTTCCTTTCTAGCTTAGTTACTTTAAGCTATGTTATCCAGTGATATGTAGTTCACTTGATACTCATGGAATTTTCTTCTCTTTACAGGAGGACTATCCGAACTGTGGAAGCGTTTTCTGCAACGTCCGCAGCAGGAACTTCTGCGGACATGACTTGTGTAGGAGGCACGCATCATGCGCAGTCTCCAAAGGTGATCTCCGGTATTGGGACCCGCAGGTATGTACCATATGCACAAACCTGATTACTGAGGCATTTGATTCCCCTAAGACGGCGGAGTCAAGGGACGCAGCAAGGGAGAAGCTTCGTACCTGGGTAAGGGGCTTTCAGAAGAACACTTCTGGTCCCTATCTTCCAAGTGAGAAGATGAGGGCTTACCTTTTCCCCAAGGCATCAGCAGATGCAGTGATTCCCCAGCCTCAAGCGGAGATGCCGTTGGTTCAGATCCCTGTGGATGCTGAAGTCGCGGATGCCCTGCAAGACATCCAACTGGAGGATAGGATGTCGGAGGTGTCCGAGTGCACGGAAAAAGACCTTCTGGCAGAAGACCAGGAAGAGGAGCTGTCCCAGGCTCCAGACAATGAGGAGGAAGAATTCGACGAGGTGTCGCCTACCCCGGTTCAGGCCCCTGAACCTATTCCCTCAACATCGTCCTCTCTCCCAGAGGATCTGCGAAAGACCCTTTCTTCCATCGTTGGGATGATCCAACAGATGGAGAAGGAAAATAATGAGAAGGCTGCTGCAATGAAGTTAGAGATGCAGAGACTTGCAGCTTCACGTGGGCCCCAGAAAAAGCTCAGCGTGAAGGAACTTCCCTTGTGCTCGGATGCCAACCCTTGGAGGTATGCCGAGCACATGCCTATGACGACGGGAAAGATCGTCCTTTCGGAGAAATTGGGCACAGTTCCCCTTGAGGAGGTGGAATTCTGGCCCAGCAAGGAGTCGTACCCGGACTGCTATGTCCGGCTAAGGAAGGAACCAGCTTCAAAGGAAGAAACGGAGCCGAAGGAGGTCATAGTTTTTTACCATGCTAAGGCTCAAGCTTTGTTGTCAAGCTCGATGAAAGAGAAGGGCTTCACAAACTCAAAGGTACCTACTTTGAGTAAGAAGCACCCTTCCTTTGTGTCCTCTCCTTCTAGAGCCTTCCCCTTTATGCAGAAAGGGTTTACGGCCGTGCTGAAAGCGGTCGAGGCAGGTAAGCCATGCCCCTCTTTGGAGGAGTGTAAACCTCTATCTTTGGCCTTACCCATGGACCACAAAGACTGGAAGGACGTCCATCTTATCTTCTCAGTCGGGAAGTTGGAGGCCGATATTGCCGGACGTCAGTTCGGTGAGAACCTCCCGAAGCTGTCTGACTTTCTTTTGCGCAGGGAGCTTGAGAAAAAAGAAAGACTTGCTGCCTCAATGTCTCTTCAAACGACTCTGGAGACAATGGCAATTGACCCCAAAGCCCATGAAATGTTTATGGTAGTGGCTAAGACACATCTAGCCACAGTGACGAAGGACCTTTATAGCTTCGTCAAAGCTAGGAGGGCGTGTAGAGAGTTCGTGTTCGCCTCGGCTGCGGTGAGGCACGAGCCAAGGAAACTAATCTCCTCCAGCATTTGGGGCAAAGACCTCTTCCCTAGTAAAGCGGTCAAGGAGGTAGTGGATAAGGCCGCCACAGAGAATAGAAACCTTCTCCAGAAGTGGGGCCTATCTCTCAAGAGAAAGTCTTCCCCGGATGAGGGTCCCCAACCAAAGAGGAAGACTAAGAAGCCTAGGCTACCCTCTCGGCCAGCCAAGCCATTCAGACAGCAGCAGCAACATAATTCCTTTGCCTACAGTGCCCCAGATGGTGGCACAAACCCCGGCCACGTACCAGTGGGTACCCCAAGCCGTGACTACTCAGTCTCCGGCATTTAACCCAGCGTTCGAAGGGCAGTCTACTACCTTTCGAGCAAAGCCTAGAGGAGCAGCCAGAGGTTCGTCTAGACGCCCCTCAAGGGGGAGGGGATTTAGGGGTGGTCGCAGTCAAGGAGGCAAGACCTCAGGGCAACAGCAGCCAAAGTGAAATGATACCGGTAGGAGGGAGACTTCAGATTTTTCGGGATCGTTGGACCTTCAATCCCTGGGCCCACAGCCTACTCAAGAATGGACTGGGTTGGAGCTGGTACAGCACTCCACCCCTGTGCCCACGATTTTTCCAACACTCCACCCCCGTTCTGGAGGAATACATTCGAGAACTCTTGGAGAAAAGAGTAATCCAAAGGGTAAAGTCCATCAAATTCCAAGGGAGGCTGTTTTGTGTTCCCAAGAAGGACTCAGAAAAACTCAGAGTCATTCTGGACTTGTCGCCACTCAACAAGTTCATAGTGAACTGCAAGTTCAAGATGCTAACACTGCAACACATAAGGACCTTACTGCCCAAGCGGGCATATACCGTCTCCATAGATTTGTCAGACACCTATTGGCACATTCCAATCAATCGCCAACTCTCCCCCTACCTAGGGTTCAAGCTACATCGAACACTCTACGCCTTCAGAGCCATGCCATTCGGGCTAAACATAGCCCCAAGGATCTTCACGAAGCTTGCGAGCGCAGGTCTCAAACAATTACGCCTAAAGGGAATCCAGGTGGTAGCCTACCTGGACGACTGGCAGGTGTGGGCAGCATCCAAGACAGTGTTTGCAAGCTTCCCTACAGGTGATCCAGTTCCTAGAGCATCTAGGCTTCAAGATCATCAGAAAAAAGTCTCGGCTTTCTCCATCTCAAAATTTCCAGTGGCTGGGAATCCACTGGGACCTAATGTCACACCAACTCTCCATCCCTGCGAAGAAGAGGAGGGAGATAGCTGGTTCTGTCAAGAGACTTCTGGATTCCGAAAAAATATCAAGACGCGAACAGGAGAGAGAGCTGGGTTCTCTCCAGTTTGCCTCAGTAACAGACCCAGTGCTAAGAGCACAGCTAAAGGATGCAACCAGAGTTTGGAGAAGTTATGCATCAAACGCGCGAAGAGATCTGATAAGGCCAGTACCGCTTCGTCTACGTACGCTTCTCAGGCCTTGGTCCCAAGTCAATCAAATAAAGAAGTCGGTGCTTCTCCAGCCACCTCCCCCCTCTATGACTATTCATACAGACGCCTCGAAGGACGGGTGGGGAGGTCATTCTCATCGGAAGAAGGCCCAAGGAACTTGGTCCAATCTATTCAAGAAATTTCACATAAACTTTCTGGATGCTATGGCAGTACTCCTTACCTTGAAGAAAGTCTCCCCTCGCCGCTCGATCCACATAAGGTTGGTACTGGACAGCGAGGTGATTGTGAGATGCTTGAATCGACAAGGATTGAGGTCACCACCACTCAACCAAGTGATGTTGGCCATCTTTTGACTGGCGGAAAAGAAGAAATGGTACCTGTCGGCAGTTCGCCTTCAAGGAGTCCGCAACGTGACAGCGGACGCTCTATCCAGGTTCACACCGATAGAGTCGGAATGGTCCCTAGATGCAGGATCGTTCTCCTTCATCTTGAGTCAAGTCCCAGAACTGCAGATAGACCTCTTTGCGACGAAAGACAACAAGAAGTTACCCCTTTACGTGTCCCCGTATGAGGATCCCTTGGAGGAAGCAGTGGACGCAATGTCCCTCGTCTGGAACAGATGGTCCAGGATTTACCTGTTCCCTCCTCACAACCTTCTATTGAGGGTCCTCAACAAACTGAGATCTTTCAAGGGAGTAGCGGCAATAGTGGCTCACAAGTGGCCGAACAGCGTGTAGTTCCCTCTGGCATTAGAACTATGGCTGAAGTGTCTACCGTTACCAGATCCAGTTTTGACCCAGCGAGTTCAGAAGTCGACTGTCTGCGCTTCATCACTGAAAACCCGGAACCTGCAGCTCATGATTTTCTCTCCCTAGCAGTGAGAAAACATTTCGGGATTTCGAAAGACAGTATAGACTTCCTAGAGGAATATAAGTGCAAATCCACTAGAAGACAATATGAGTCATCATGGAGAAAATGGATGGCCTTTGTCAAGGCGAAGAATCCACAAAAGATCTCGACGGACTTCTGCTTATCTTTCTTCATCCACCTCCATGGTCAAGGGTTAGCAGCCAACACAATATCAACGTGTAAATTTGCTTTGACAAGACCCATTTTATATGCCTTCCAGGTCGACCTCTCTAACGACATTTTTAATAAAATTTCGAAGGCCTGTGCTAGGCTCAGACCATCAGCACCTCCGAAGCCCATTTCATGGTCTCTGGATAAAGTTCTTCATTTTGCTTCGCTGTTGAACAATGAGGAGTGTGCTTTAAAGGATTTGACCCAAAAAGTTATTTTTCTGTTTGCACTCGCTTCGGGGGCCAGGGTTAGTGAAATTGTAGCCCTCTCGAGAGAGGAAGGTCGTGTTCAGTTCTTGGATGGGGGAGAACTGAACCTGTTTCCGGATCCTACGTTTCTCGCCAAGAACGAGTTACCCACCAACAGGTGGGGTCCCTGGAGAATCTGCCCTCTGAAAGAAGATGCATCTCTATGTCCAGTGGAATGCCCAAAGGTCTATCTTCGTAGAAATTCAGACTTTAGGGGTGGTCAACTATTCAGGGGAGGAACATCAGGCTCAAATTTATCGCTGAAACAACTTAGGGCGAAAATCACCTATTTTATTCGCAGAGCGGATCCAGACAGTACACCCGCAGGTCACGATCCGAGGAAAGTTGCCTCATCCTTAAATTTTTTCAATAGTATGGACTTCGAACATCTTCGCTCATACACTGGCTGGAAGTCTTCAAGAGTTTTCTTTCGTCATTATGCGAAGCAAGTGGAGCAACTGAAGAGGTCTGTGGTAGCAGTGGGTAGTGTCGTTAAACCTGCTGTTTAACTCTGCGAGGAACAGTGAAATTAATTGGGACGATTAATTCTGGGGTGGGTGTGTAGTTACGGACTGTTCTACAAACTAAGTGTTCGGGCACTAGGGTGCCCACATTGACTGTTCCATATTCAAAGGTGAACCTAGCATAAGTGCAGACATGTGTGCCAAGCGTTTCCAACGCTAATGTGACTGATTAGTAATACAGACTTTTATGATTTTGATACCTCGGTATGTTAAAAGTGGCGCTAATGTTTTTCTTTCAGATAAACAAATTTTCTGTTTACTATCATGCTTATGCTTATTTATTGGTTATCCTCCTCATATATATGTATAATTGTTGTTTAACCTGTTTTATTTTTATTGATTGTCAATAAACTATTTCTTGTGAACCTTGCGTCTCTTTCGCCTGTGTCATTTTACTTGAAATGGTTTAGCATTATGTTTACTATGTATATTTATCATGGATAATTCTAATAGATTGTTCCTTTATGCAAGCATCTTTCATTGGTTTATGCTTTCCCCTAGCGGGAGGACTCCATGCCCTAAGGGGACGGTAGCGGGTGTGCAAGTTTTCCTCCTACCCGGATATAAACCTTTGTCCAATCCAGTAATCGAACGGGGAACTGGTCGATATTTCATATTGACTCAGTGGTTCTTTTACAAACTATGCTTTACATGATATGGAGGGAGACTACTATATTGGCTTGTCTGTTATTCATACATAGGTATATGTACTCTTCGAGACTTTTCCAGAGTCTAGTATGACTCTTCCCTGTAGGGGGCAGGAAGCACTAACATGGTCTATGGTTAGATGAAAAGATGTATGACGGTAACATCTTAGGTCTCTAGGTCTGGTTGAAAATACCTTCTGAGAGTACGGCACGTTTTGAGAATCCACAGATACAGTAATGCTCTGGTATACTTCCATCAGGACGACATGGCTTGAGCCCAAAAAACGGATTTTGAGTGAAGCGAAAAAATCTATTTTTGGGTGAGATGGCCATGTCGTCCTGATGGACCCGCCCTTCCTTTTTCCTCTAAAAAGGCCTATAGGACTCCTCCCTACATACAGTATCTGTAGCACCTCGTGTATCGCTACAAGGAATACAGATGGCGCCGTCGGCGGCGCTATGCACGCTTACGAAACGAGAGAGGAGAGGTACCTTGCGAGCGGCTCTCCTTTCTTTCTCGTTTTTCGTTTTCTTGCCACTTGACCCCTTCGAAGTGTTAATTCTGTTTAGGGTGCAGATTGCTATGTGGCGTGTCAAGAATACGTCCTCTGATATTTCACGATATCCCTGGTTCTTTTATTTAGGGATATTCGCTCCAGGAGTTAGAATTCTGGGTACCTTAAGGTAAATTCTCTGGGAATATCACCGTAGTCATATATACCAAAGGAAGCTACCCTTTAGGAACTTCCATCAGGACGACATGGCCATCTCACCCAAAAATAGGTTTTTCGCTTCGCTCAAAATCCGTTTTTTAGTCCATCCGGGGAGACTCCATTTGCTCTTGGGTAGAACGATTTAGTTTAAACGTTTAGAGACTTTTTATGAACTTGTGTAACATATTCTTGAACTTGTCTACCGTATTACTGTTCACTACATCAACTGGAAGTCTATTCCACATTTGGTATTTTGTATGTAAAGAAAATACCACATTGAGTGGTGTTGTGTCTTTTCAATTCTAGTTTGTACTGACAGGGAAAGGAAATAGGAAATAAACTATGAACGAGAAATAATAAATAAATATAAAATACCTTAAGATCAGTATGCAGATGACCCCGAAAGCCTAGCTTCCTGGCTAATACAGTGGTAACATGTTTGCCTAGCATTTGCATGGCTGCAGATCGATCCCAGCCAGAGACATTGAGTCTAAGCTGTGTACTTTAAACATTGTAAACGCTGTCTGAGAGAAAGGAACTACAAGTGATTTGAGCCTTTCGTAGGTGTTGTAATGTTGTAGAGGCTGAAGAGTGAGTAAGAATTGTCTTGTAGCGAGTGATTTTAGCCTTCTGAAAGGGTTGTGAAGGTTGTAGAGGCTGTCCGATTTGGATCCGGGGTCCGTTTTGCTTGGGCTTACCCGGCTGACGTTCTGGTGAGTATCTATTCTGATGAAACTGGAACTGAAACCAAACACTTTTTTTGTAACCTTTAAAAGTTGCCAGAAAATAAAACTAAAATAAATAATCTTTAGTATAGTTTTTCCGGTTTCTTCTGGAGTTGCTTCATCTGTTTTTGTTTTTTTTAACTTATTTGTCAGAACTCTTATAAGATAATTCTATACGAATTCAAATGTTTATTTTTAGCAACGGAATGATGTGCATAAGAATACTTGTTTTTTTTTTTTATACTACTGTTTCGTTGGAGTGAATTTTCCTTTGAAAATTGACGAATTTTGTTTTATAGTATTGAAGTGAAAAGGTTTACTCGATCTATGATAATAATAATAATAATAATAATAATAATAATAATAATAATAATAATAATAATAATAATAGGCTAATAATAATAATAATAATAATAATAATAAATTGTTAGTTCTAAAGCATTTCAAATATTTCTAAGATTAAAATGGAGACCATATGATGTCTAGTAAATTCTTCTTTGTCTGGTAAGAATTTTGCCATATTTTACCATAAAAACTGAACCTTAATAACATAAACATAAATAACTTTCCCCTTACCAGAGGTTTACATGAGGCTCCTTAAATAACATCCAATACAATTCAATATGGATAAATCTCTTCATATTTTCATGAGTTATTATGAAGGACAGAGGCAAGGAACAGGACAATGCCCTAGAGACAGGACACTGGCATATAGCCGGGGTTCCCCATCTGGGGTACATGTAGGCCTACCCCCAGTGGTACATGTTTTACTTTCCAGGGGGTACATTTTATCTGAGAGAATAGCCAATAGGCTTACTACTATAAACATGAAGTAATCTATGATGAGATTCAATAGTAGATTTATATCAATAACAATTTGTATGTCTTTTCCATCATAAATGTTGGGAGTACAAAGGAATTTATCAAAATACCCAAGGGATACAAAAATATAAAAAGGTTTGGAGCCTCGGTCTAGAGAGCATTGGAATGTTTCCTTCACATAAGTTTTAAATCAGGAAAATAGAAAACCGCTTTTCCCTTATACTTGGCGCTAACATATGACTAATTTGGGGAATCCCACTGCTAAAGTTGAAACATGTTATACAGCAACATGGAAGAGATATAGTTGAATGCAAGAAAAAAAAAATTGAAGGTAACAGTTAACTCAACTTCCCCCCAGTGGGACTAGGTGGCTGTTAGGGAGAGGGGTAGAAGGTGAGACATTACCTAAGGTTTTGAGACCAAGTTTCTTGAACTTCCCCTTTTCGATAAATCTTAGGTAATTCCCAGTTCGGGAATCCCCTATACCGGTAGCGAAAAACGGGAAAATACTCTCTCTCTCTCTCTCTCTCTCTCTCTCTCTCTGTCTCTCTCTCTCTCTCTCTCTCTCTCTCTCTCTGGTATTGTTTCTTGAGTATGACTTCTATACGTCCAGTAGGCTATAATATCGTTTTAGATTTACCAACGAACTGCTTAGTCGTATACCGAGTAACGTCATTGCTTCTATATTATACGTTCGCGGTTGAACTGCACAACGCGTACGTCATAACCCGTACCGGAAAACCCCTGACGCCTCCAGCCGAGCTGAAACGTATAGAGAGCTCTCCTGATGTATATAAACACCTGCCATCTCCGTCCACAAACACACTTTCCACATCATCCCACGGAGCTTAAAGTGACTTATACTCAATAGCAGAAAAAGACAGGTTTTCTTACAAGTCAAGAAGTTGCAATGGATAACTTTTACAGCGAGGTCGAGGCTCATGGTTTAGTAGTACCACTCCGCTCACCCGAATCATCGTTGCAAGACGGTGATTTGACGGACGAGTTTATAGTGAATTACATGCACGAGATGGAGAGCAGTCTGCCCGAATATTCCAACTCTCAGCTCACGAAATTTTCTGATGCAATGACAGGTAAAACGAGGAGCTAATTTTGGTTCAAACCTTTTTATTTTCATCTGTCAGTTTTGCTGGATTATTATCAGACAACCCTTCCAGGTTTAGCCACAAGTTGTGTCTGTGAGAGAGAGAGAGAGAGAGAGAGAGAGAGAGAGAGAGAGAGATTTTGTCAAGTGATTACCCATTTTACTATATAGCCATCTCTAGTTGCTGGATTACTAACAGACAACCTTCCCAGGTTCAGCCACAAGTTGTGTTGTGTGTGAGAGAAAGAGAGAGAGAGAGAGAGAGAGAGAGAGAGAGAGAGAGAGAGAGAGAGAGAGGTTGTCAAGGGATTACGTATTTTACTATATTGCCATCTCTAGTTGCTGGATTATTAACATACAACTCTCCCAGGTTTAGTCACAAGTTGTGTGTGTGTGTGTGTGTGTGTGTGTGAGAGAGAGAGAGAGAGAGAGAGAGAGAGAGAGAGAGAGAGAGAGAGAGAGAGAGAGAGAGACATTGTCAAGTGATTATGCATTTTACTATATACCCATATCTACTATCGTTTCCAGAGGCCGTGTAATAGTGTTTTTTTTTTTTTTAAATAACTCCTAAAATAACTGATGGATTTCCATGATATCAAAGCCGGGAGCGCTTCATACAATGGCCTAATTTTGGGAAATACTGTGCATTGCCAATTACGTTTCATTAACTTTTTTACTTAAGAAAATGAGGCTAAAGCCAGTCTTAGCCACCCACACATTCGCAAAAGTGATGACGTCCCTCAGTGACGTTGTTATAACGTTTCTTCCACTGTACCTCCCATCCCCCGAATTGTTAAACGCCTGTCTAACTCCATAGATAATTGTCATATGACCTACCCCAAGCAATACGAAATTGTTTGTCAGTAAAAGTTCAGCATACCTGGTAATGTGATTCGTGACTTTAGACTTTACCTAAACACAAGACCAACATTGAAGATCAAGAATATGACTTATGACAGGAATCGAAAGAAGCCATGCTAACCCTACACTTCGCACTTCAAGCGAGTGTTGGTAAAGCAATAGAAATATAGTTTTCTTTAGGTTAAGCCGTAGGACTTATTCTTCCATACAACACAGGTTACTCGATACATCAATTGCCAGGAAGAAAATGACAGAGAGCATTGTTTGATATAATTTATCATATCAATTTCACCAGAGAGAGAGTAACTTGAATTCCTTAGAAGGTAGACTTCTAAAAGATGTTTCATATAAGGGCATTGACATCGGCCAGTTGATAAATTTTTAAATCATATATATATATATATATATATATATATATATATATATATATATATATATATATATGTATATATATATATATATATATATATATATATATATATATATATATATATATGTGTGTGTGTGTGTGTGTGTGTGTTCATACATACATAAGATTTATTATATTTCAACCTATAGTTTTATATATTTATTTACGTTATAAGTACCAGTACCTATTTTTGTTACTTAAAAGGTGTGACAAATATCATTGAGACTTTGTCACTGGAATTATACCAGACTTCAATTAATGAACCAATCAACCTTACTTTGAGAAATCCATTGACATTGTCTACATGCCAAGCTGATATACTCGTATCAAAGTATTCATTAGCTTTGCTTTTCCAAAATAATGTTATTACCAATTGCTGGAAACAATAGATTTATGAGGGATGAAAAAAAAAAAAAAAAAAAAAAAACAAGAAATGGACACTTATACATTTTACTCATCATCACTCTCAAGGAAATTTTTTTTTTCTATTTCTACTAATGTTTTTATTTTATCTTTTTTATTTTATATTATCTTTTAGTCGCAAATCTAAAATTTGTAGGAGTCCGAGTAGAATATCTCTCAGTGCGATTCCACACCCCTGTTTTAAACCTCTTCTATTATGTTAACCATCTAATCATTATCTACCACCATAAAACATTTTATTGCTCTTCCGGCTCATTTTATATGTGCAGTACACAGTCTTTCCTAATAGAGATTTACTCGGTAGCCTAATAACAATGGGAATGAAGGAAAGAAGGCAAGAAGGAATGGGGGGGGGGGCGAGTACTAGGATAGCCATAGGTGTAAACACCGAAGGAGGGTTGGGGGAACCTCTGCGTCACAGTTACGTGATTAAGTAACACTTCTTCGAAACGCTCTGAAGGAAGGGAAGAAATTCCTCTTTTTTCTAAGAGTAAACGGGTTAATTCAGCACATCTGTCAATTCATTGTACCACCAAAAATTAGGCCAATATTTGAAACATTCATTGCTGTAGTTTCATGGAAATTCATAAGCCGATTTGTTAGATATTTGGGAAAAACACTATTACACGGCCTCTGGAAACGATAGTAGAGCCTTATAATATTTATCATTCTTTTGCAAGGTTCATATCTTAATTGGGTCTATTTCCTCGTTTCAGATGTTACCAGCATTGCAAGGGAAGTAACTTCCAATTGGAATGGCGTTCATGATTACCCAAGTGGATCTCCATTGATGGTCTCTGCTTTCCACCTACACGAAGAATCAACCTACTCGCAGTCAACCCAGTCGTCTTATGCGACAAGTAGCTATGCAACCCTTGATGGAAATTATGCAGAGGAACAGATACTGAATAGCCCCAACACAGTGCACTCTGGTTCTCAGGTATCTGACTGTCTGCAGCACACTCCTAAAGAGAGTCTTTATGAGACAGCTCTGCTTAGATCTTCAGTAGACTTCTCTGAAGATTTTGCTCAGGCTCTCCTGCTAAAGTCTCCAGTAGCGCACTTTGAAGATTCTACTCAGTCAGCCCTGCTAAGATCCCCACCAGATCACTTTGAAGATTCTACTCAGTCAGACCTGCTAAGGTCTCCAGAATACTTCTTTGAAGATTCTGCTCAGGCATCGCTTCTGGCTGTAAGCAGTTATCCATCTTCTAGTCACTCTCAGACCTTACCAGCTGATGTTTTGACTGGAGATATAGCTACAATCAAGAGAGGTGCACGAGAGTGTCAAGAACCACAAAAGAAAAGACGTGGTCGCAAGCCAAA
This sequence comes from Palaemon carinicauda, assembly GCF_036898095.1. Classification (NCBI taxonomy): domain Eukaryota; kingdom Metazoa; phylum Arthropoda; class Malacostraca; order Decapoda; family Palaemonidae; genus Palaemon; species Palaemon carinicauda. The sequence goes on from NC_090744.1 coordinate 33,362,587, forward strand.
ATCAGAGGAGGAAAAAGCTGCGGCCCTTGAAAAACGCAGGGGAAATAGAAATAGAGTCAGAGTGTATGAAATTCGACAGCAATTTGAGGATAAAGAAATGGAGAGAAAAAGAATAAATGCTATCAACTCTAAGAAACACCGAGACCAGCAGAAACAGTTGCAAAAGGAGATGGAAAAACAGTTAGCTGACGCATCCATCGAGCGAGATATCATGAAGCAAGAAAATGAGGAACTGAAAAGAAATTTAGATAATACATTAAGACAGCTTGATGACAATATTTCAGAGCGAGATATCATGAAGCAAGAAAAAGAGGATCTGCATAGAAAGCTGAACGCTGCGCTAACCCAGCTTGCGACGATTCAGAGACAATACGGTGTTCGAGACCTTCCTGTTTGAAGCATTACCAAAGAATACTGGCTCAAAAGAAATGAATCTTCAGTATTCCTTGGCTGTCTATACAGCCTGACTTGGGTGATTGTCCTAGCTAACATTTTGTCACCCGGACCTCAGAGGCAAGGAGAGTCGTCTACAGATACCTTTATACTCCAAAAAAAGAAGTCTGTCATGGACCAAGAGATGAGTTTTACAATTAGAATTATGATAGCAAGAGGTCTATTCCCTTTTGCCATCTCACACTCATTACAGTTTGTTCTTAAATAGCAAGAGGTCTATTTCCTCTTGCTATTGATACATACTCCTGACATTATTGACCACATATTACTCAGTACATTGTTTATCACATACCACATACTACTCTACATAAACCTAGTCTTTTCTCATCTGGCTAAATAATGACAACACTGCTTTACTTTACACTACCAGTTAACATATAAAGGGAACTGGTGCATCCCTTGTGTGATCTACTTTATCTAATCGGTACACCATTTTGTCATTTCAGGGATTTACATGGAAAATTGATACTTGGTTATTAATCATCCAGTTCTTGTGAGACTCAGAGTAACTATGATAACTAATTGGGAAATTAATAAACTTTTTTTTCTAATTTCAAACAGAGATTATAAGTTCAACTCTTAACAAAATCATTCAGGTAGCACATTTGTCAGAAATAGTTTATCACTGATTCTGGTACGTATAAGAATTATTTCACTCCATTAATGTATTTACCTTTTATCTTTTTTCAGATGCTCATGATACCTCTGGACGTAAAGGCAAGATTTGTAAGTAATAATAAGTAAAGGGCAAGAGTATTCAAATGCTGAGCTTATTGGTAACTAAATCCAACGCCTACGTCTTGACGGTAACGTTTCTAATAATTTCTTCGGAGAGTTGACGGCTCTGAGCTTCAAAACCCAAATCCTTTCAAGGAAAATTGGGATCAAGTTTCATTCGCTTTGTTTTGTGACTATCAACTTATTAATATCATTGCTCTAAAAGCTTCTTTTCATATATCAAAACTTTGTGATAAGTTTATAGACTTAGCAAAATTTGCATTTCATAGTTGTACAGTAAAAACTGATCTTGATAATTGAAAGAAGTTATTTACCTGTAGGAAAATTAACCTTAAAATGCTAACTGTATAACTGTAGAAATTTGGATCCTGGTATCATTACTTGAATCAACTAATTAAACTATTCGTCTACTAACATGCTAAGATTCTTCTGGTTTACTTGTGGTATACTTCTGGTGATTTTACTTACCTTTTTAAAACCTTTGGCTATTTTCCTATATCATTACTCAATGCTAGAGTTTTTTTTTTATACTTTATCATTAAAGTTTTTTAGATTTCTGTTCATCATTGAACTTCAAGGTAGTTGTCCCATACAATCTTTGATATTAATAAGCAAATAGTTGTCCCATACAAACTTTGACTTGAATCACCAAATAGTTGTCCCATACAATCTTTGACTTGAATCACCAAATAGTTGCCCCATACA
>NC_090744.1:33369482-33371979 GCF_036898095.1 Palaemon carinicauda
ATATATATATATATATATATATATATATATATACATATATATATATATATATATATATATATATGTGTGTGTGTGTGTGTGTGTGTGTGTGTGTGTCTGATAATTTTTGATAATTAAAGAGATTGCACCTAGCATGTCTGTGTCACTTTGATACCAGTCTGCTTGAACAAACAATGAGATTTGTATTTGAAAATTTGTAGGTATGGAGCATTGTTATATTTATGTTTGTTGTAAATTTCAATATTTAAGTTTATATCCGAGTTTTTTGTTTGTATTCGTGTAATAGAAAGTTTATGATGTTTAAAATATCTATTAATTATGATATCTATTAGAAACGATATTTTAACTACAAATTAGGAAACTCAAAATAAAGTCATATACTTATGCCGAAAATATTGATGTTTATAAACCTAATCTGCAGAAAGACATGGATGGATAAGACAGAAATGACTAATGAGTTCTTGGTGATTACTTAGATGGCAGATCAATATTATAGTCTCAAATTCCACAAAAAACAATTTGTAAATGAAAGAGAGAGGAGGGGAGAAGTGTGTATGTGTATGTATCTGTGTATATGCATGTGTGTGAGTGTGTGCAGTACATATACAAGACACAAATGCAGACATATTTGGGTTTATAATTATGTTTCCATAACCGTTTCACTGCTTTGGTCATAGTTATCATTAGCAAGTCCTAACTGACAGATTATAATCTCTCTCTCTCTCTCTCTCTCTCTCTCTCTCTCTCTCTCTCTCTCGCTCTCTCGCTCTCTCTCTCTCTCTCTCTCTCTCTCTCTCTCTCTCTCTCTCTCTCTCTCTCTCTTTTTTTTTTGACTTTACAATAGGTTGTTGTAATTATGGCAATGTCTAACAACAAAAGAAAGCAGAAATATATAAGAGGACTACATTAAAATTCGTTATACTTGCGTTATCTCAGCAGAAAAAATACTCAATTTGTGATGTGCAGTGAAGTGCTCTCAGAAGAATCAATGACGCAGTATAAGTTAAGACATCATTTTGAGTCGAAAAATGCAAAGTTCAGTGAAGAAAGCCCCGTGTTTTTTCAATAATAAGCCTATGGATCTAAAAAAAAAAAAAAAAGATATCGTCTTAACAAAGAAGGAAATTTCCAAAGACAAAGTAAATCTGCTTTACTGGCGTTTTATATCGTATTTGCGAGAACTGCTAAAGTAAAAATATAAACAGCAATGCATTGGTGAGGAATTAATTTCACCTTTTTGCAAAAGACATCGTTCATGACATAATCGAAGATAAGGGAGTTAAATCCTCGGAAATTACAACGCTTTTAAACCCTACTGTACTTCTCCACTTGATCTCTTCACATTAGTAGTTGATGAATCAACATATATAGGTAATCTTCCTCAGTTATTAGTTTATGTGCAATATATAGTGTTACGCGCCCGTGCTGTGATGTGCGGCCTTGCTAAAGGAACTCAGGGCAATAACAAAGGAAAAGAATAATGGAAAGGTCCTCACTCGGCAATAAGACAAAGAATACCGACAAAATAGATGTATTTACAATCTTTAAATAAGAATTAATGAAAAGGGGAGCACAACAGATAACTATATTTTAATTTAAGCCACTATGTGCTTCGCATGGAGTTTGATGGACCGTGGATGATGATTCAGCACAGCAATCACATTCCCTGGAAAGGGAAATAAATTAAAATATTTACCAAACACTTACTTCTACTGGCTGGGAACACGAAAACGTGTGGTTAAAACTTTTAAGCAAATAAAATGAAAGTGCAAAGCTTAGGGATTTAAACACTACACATGGAATCAACACTGTCATAGGGTGAATTAATTAAGGTTAGGAGCAAACGGCATTCGTGGTTGGGATATAGGGAATAGGATAAAAGGTTTAGTGGGTAGGATCTTTCTTTAAAGGATAAAAGGAAAAAATGGGATGTGATTAGGAAGTGATGGAAGGTTGGGTAAGGATGATGAGGATCTCAAAATCAGACACCTTACCTTAGTAAAAAGGACTCTGGTTCCTCCCTTGTGGAGGGTATGCACAGGTCCTGCCTCCCTGAGATCTTGAGGGCGGAGAGGTGATGCTTCTCTCACGGAGGCTGGGTTAGCGAAGGACGATGCCCAGCCGCTCCTAGGCCGACTGAGCTCCCTTTTGCCCCCAAGTGGGGGGCGGGGGAAATTGGCCTGACTGTTGTCCCACTGGCCAGGCCTTGTCATGTGTCCCAACACCCCCATCAATAGGCCTCCTCTTTCTCCTGGAATCTCGACGTCACCACGTGGTTCGTAAAGGATGTCTGGAAATGAGACCTCAAGGAGGGTAGACTGGTATAGGATGGTTGGAGGGGGGAGGGGGGAGTGAGACTCTGAGTAGGGTCCCAAAGCTTATGGCCTGTTGACCCAGTCCTTGCTGGTGGGTTCTTTGTTTGAAAAAAGGTGGCGCAATGACCGCCATTAATAACAATAGGTAATGACGATCTTAAGGATAAAATTCTTTCTTGTAG
>NC_090744.1:33372002-33384502 GCF_036898095.1 Palaemon carinicauda
AGCAGATTGATGAATGTGAAGAAGTGTAAGTAATATGTATGCCTAGAGGAAGCATTTTCAAGATATTTCTATTTGTTGTAATGCCATGTGTATAGTACAGCAGAAATTGTGCAGTATTGGATATTAAAAACTGTTACACATCATGTTGACAATGTGAGAGAAAGTGAGCAAGTTCTACAATTGGGGGTTTCTTTATATGAAATGTTATTACAGAAATATTGAGAGGGGGCTTGATTGTGAGATGGCGAGATGGGAGAATGTAAGGAAAGCAAATAGTGATGTACAATATGTTTGGATATTCAAATATTGATGTATTTCTGTGTGCGTTGCAAGAAAAGGATAGTAGAATTATAACACTGTTTCAAATAAACTGTAAAATACTGTTTTGATACAAATTTTCCCCGAACGGGGGAAATTGCCTCAAGTGAAGTAATCAAACACAGCGTGTTGTGTTCGAGATTATATGGCTGAGAAGTACCGGGAATACTATGATCAATAGACACAACTATAGAGAAAATATTACAGAGTAGCGTAAACCAGATGTTCTAGATGAATGTCAAATAGTGTCCAGAATGGAAAAGAAAATTAGACTAAATGGAAAGTCTTGTGTAATATCACAATGCTTTTTGGAAAATATAGATAAGTTTATCATACATATATAAAAGAAAATGAAAACCATATAGAAAATAGAAAATGAAATCATATTTTAATAGGATAGACTAATTTAAAATGTCATGGTTCAGTAATGTGGATGAGATCACTAGGTATTATTACAAGCGCGAATCCAGCAAGTTCAAAAAGGGGGGAGGTCGGAAAACTTAACCAAAGCAGCTGTGGGTCCGGGGGACGCTGTAAGCCCCCCCGAAAGCAGACGCTATTTGAAGCTTTTTTATAGCGATTTTCATGTATCTGAAACCCTTCTCTCCTTGTAATTGCCTTTTACTTACTTTACTTTGATGGCTGCTTTTCCGGTCCCATACAGCAGTGGAACCCCACTCTCTAGACAAGGACCTCCACTGTCGTTTTACCTTGTTCATTGAGATTATTATCGTGTATTGTTCATTGACTGTTAAAGCGTCACTATTGCAAAAAAAGGGACTAGTGTTTGTTCGAGGAGGTTTGTAGATTGTTACAAAGGTTTTTTTTTTTTTCCTTTTTTTCTTTTTTGGCGTAAAGCTTATTTCTACATAATCAAAGCTTGTTACGCTCATTCTTTTCAACATTATGGGATTTGAGTAACTTTTATGAATTGTAAGGACAGTGAGACAAGCGTCACCAAGATCAACTGATACTTTATTCGAATGTGCACGGAAGTATATTACAAGGTGCGGACGGAAAGGTAGGATGAAGCTGGCGCCAACTCAGATTGAAGTGCCCGCCAAAATATATGTGTTTTCTTACACTTACAAATATATGAATTATGGGTTAACAGAAACATGTTATGAAATGATACATATATCAAAATGTAGCTCTGGTAGAGCGGAATATATATACATGGGAAACCACAGTGTGGCGAAAAGAGAATTCAAATAAATAAGTCGTTTGTCAATTTTCTGGACGACGAAGGGATCGGTGTCCTTACAAGTACTCACCCCCCCAAGACATCGGGCGGCGTAGAGGGCTGATGATCAATCTTCGTATCTTTTCTTGTTTTTGAACAGAGGGGCGCGCTGGCGGACGGTGTAAGGATCTCTTCCTCTTGTCGTCGTTTGATGATTTTTCTTTCGTTGGGCGGCTTGTTTTGAGGCGGAACTCTGGATCTGCCAGGTCCAGCGGAGGAGGTGTCGCTTCCTTCAAGAAACGCTGGTTTCACGCGGTCTATTGAGACCCAGTCCTCTTGACCATGGACGTCGAGAAGGAAGGCTTTTGTTGTCTTTTTAATTACCCGGTAGGGACCTCGGTAAGGTCTAGTCAGTAGTTTTCGATGAGCGTCTACGCGGACGAAAACGTACCTGCAGTCATCCAGGCTTTTTGGCTTGAAGTGCTTGGTTCTGTCCTGGTAAGTTTTGAGACACGGCCTGAACTTCCTGGCGATGTCCCTTAGGTGATCCAGCTGCCTGTCGTCGTCGGTTGATGAGGGAAAGAATTCACCAGGAACTGCGAGCGCTTCCCCGTAAACCTTTTCGGCGGGCGAAGGTTCGCCGTCTGCGCGAGGGGCGGTGCGAAGGCCGAGGAGTACCCAAGGAAGTCGTGATTTCCAGTCCCCGTCGGTGCAGCTCGCCATCAGGGACGCCTTGAGGGCGCGGTGAGTTCTTTTGACCATGCCGTTTGCCGCGGGGTTGTATGCCGTGGTGCTGTGGAGCGTCGTCCCCATCAGGTTCGCCAAAGCGAGCCATATTTCTGAGAGGAAAGCGGGGCTTCTGTCAGTCGTGATGTCGTCAGGAACGCCAAACCTGCTCACCCAGCTTGACAGGAGGGCTTCGGCGTATGCTTGAGTCGTAGCTTCGGTCATCGGCGATGCCTCCAACCACCTCGTGGAGCGATCGATGATCGTAAGTAGGTAGCGAGCGGATCCAGAAGGGGGCAATGGTCCCACGACGTCGATGTGTATATGGCCGAAACGTCTTTTTGGCTGGGGAAAATCGCCTACCCCCGATTCGGTGTGACGGCTGACCTTGCTTGACTGGCAGTTGATGCATGACTTCGCCCAGTCCCGGGCGTCCTTTTTTATCCCTGGCCAGACAAACTTTTCAGACAGAAGGCGAGCGGTGGTGCGTCCTGAGGGGTGTGAAAGTCCATGGATGATATCGAATATTTTTCTTCTGCAGGAGGCAGGTACCCAGGGACGTGGGCGGCCCGTGCTAGTTTCGCAAAGAATAGTTACTCCTGCTGGTCCGAGGGGAATCTCACTTATCTTGAGCGCGGATGGCCCCGTCAGGTGATCCTGTGCTTCTCGGTCGGTGCGTTGTTCGGTTGCGAGATTGGCGTAGTCGATTCCCAGGTGGATCGCGTCAATTTCAATCCTTGAATGCCTGTTGCTGGGGCAAACCCCACTCGAGTTTTTTTGCTTTTCCTTTCAGGACGTCGTCGAGGGGTGACAGGGTTTGTGCGATGTTGGGGATGAAGCGCCTGTAGTAATTGACCATTCCCAAGAACTCCTGAAGTTGGCGGATGGTCGTAGGCATTGGGAACTTCCTGATGACGTCGACCTTGGTTGTCATGGGTTTTACCCCGCGCGAGGATATGCGGTGACCAAGGAAATCCACCCCTCCGCACCGAACGTGCATTTGTCGAAGCGTACGACTAGGCCGTTTTCCTGTAGGCGCTTGAGGACGGTGCGGACGTGTCCCCGGTGTTCCTCCTTGGTTTTTGAGAATATCAGGATGTCGTCGACGTAGCAGACGCAGAAAGGTAGGTCACCCAGAATGCTATCCATTAGTCGTTGGAAGGTCGCCCCGGCGTTGCGTAGACCGAAGGTTGAGTATGCGAAGGTGTAGGATCCGAACGGCGTTACAATGGCAGTTTTCGGGATATCTTCCGGGAATACGGGGACCTGGAAATAAGACTTGAGGAGGTCCATCTTGGTAAAAAACTTTGCGCCTTGCAACACGTTCGTTAGGTCCTGCATGTTGGGCAGCGGGTAATGATCGGGCGTTGTGATGAGGTTGAGGCGCCTGTAGTCGCCGCAAGGTCTCCAGGACCCGTCCGGCTTTTTAACCATGTGCAGGGATGATGCCCAGGGGCTCGATGCTTTCTTACAGATACCCATGCGTTCCATGTCCTCGAAGGCGCGTTTGGCATCCTTCAGTTTCTGTGGCGGGAGGCGGCGGAATTTGGCGTGAGTGGGAGGTCCTGTCGTTGTGATGTGGTGGTAGATACCATGCTTGGACGGGGAACCTGGCGAGTGTCGAAGCTCGGGCTTGAAAACCTCGGGAAACTCTCGTAGGAGATCGGCGTAGGGGTGCGTCGTTACGGCGGATACGGACATTGTTGCAGGGCCGTGTTCTAGGGCGCGGGACTGGCAGGTTCCCTTGTCGATGAGACGTCTGTTAGCGACATCGATGAGGAGTCCATGGTGGGCGAGGAAATCCGCACCGAGGAGGGGGCGATTGACGTTGGCGATAGCGAAGGGCTAAGAATACGAACGGCCCATGATAGATATCTTGAGGGTCTTGATCCCATAGCACCGTATGGGAGATCCGTTGGCGGCAATGAGTGAGGGAGCGTTTTTGTCGGGACGACGGTCTAGGTCGGACTTCGAAGGAGGGAACGTTGACTGCATTGCGACGGTGTCCACCATGAGTCTACGGTTGGAAATGGTATCGAGGGTACAGAAACCAATCTTGTTTTGGTTAACTGTGGCTGCGATGGTGGCAGGTGGATGCTTCTGGCGTCATCTTCTAGGGAAACTGCATGGTGCTTTACATTTCTTGGCGTCACCGCCGAACTGTTGGTGGTAGAAGCACCATGCCAGGTTAGGCCTAGGGTTTGGTCGCGTCAGTTGCGGTGGTTTCTTTCTTGATAGAATGTTGATCTCGTCATCCTCAAGGGCCCTTGCCGAGGAGTCTATGGAAGAGCAGCTGCTGAAGGAGGAGAACGGAGGCGGTGTTGACGATGATGCTCCGAGGCGAGATGCTTTGGAGACCTCGTGGAGCTTCTGAGCCTTCGACAGGAGTTCGTTCATCGGGAGCGTGTCGGCGTCTGTCAATTGGGCCCGTACGTCCTGTGGCTGCACCTTTTACTGGTACCATTCTTACAAACACAGGTTTGAATACATGTGGGTGGTTTGGTGAATATATCAATGGACCTTCATCTGGCTTGTCATAAGTAACGTTACCACCAAATGTGGGTACGTATGCCAATTTATTATTAGGAATATTTCCTTTGAACCATAAGTCTGAACCTTTAATAGTGAATGCCTTACGTTCTCCTACTTTCAAAGTCTCCATTGTACCAAAGTTATTGAGTGGAAATTCAAAGTCATTGACACTATCAGCCAAAGCCACCTGCAGAGGGTTATACAACCATTCATCAAGTTTTACAGTTTGAGGATCTTTATTAACTTTGACACTACTTACAATGTTAGTGCTATCTTTATAAATTTCTAAATATGGTGCATTATTAAATGATACAGTCTCAACATTAGTACCTCCAGCAATTTTCAAGTCATTCATCAATGGAATCATATGGTGCATTATAATTCCACAATATTTAACTTTGAAGCCATACTGGTTCATCATATTTTTATAATATTGAAATCTACTAGTTTCTGCCGTTGTGGCATTATTATCCAAAGTGTACAAATAATTGTTTAACAAGTTAATAGGTAAATAGTACAACAATTTTCCATCAATTTTAGATTTGTCCGATTGTGCTGTATCGAACTGCCAATATCTTCTCTGCCTGATGACCACAGTCGTAGTTTCGTTCTTGTACTGCAGCACTCTATCCGGGTCACTGTAGCCATCGCCTTCGTTATGTCCTTCATGATCGTCCTCTTCATATCTCCCCCTCTTCACTGGTGTTGCCTCACTTGTCATTGTTGAGGTAAGCCTTGATGATAGACTCTATGTTGTCCAAGTGGTTATTATATATACCTAATATATCCTCTCCTGTGATCCTTCCTGGTGGAGGGTCCAGACCATCCTGAGTGTTGTCCTTGTCTGCGTAGCCTTTTATAGGGAGAGTGAGATGGAACGTCTTGGTCCTGGTATAGAGGGCCTGGCCATCAGCGGGGGGTACCCAGTAGTCCAATTCCTTGTTGGTACTGATGAAGACGGGAATTCTTGTAAGTATTTCTGGTTCTTGATGTTTGACATTTATTTCAAAGTCTGCACCTTCAAATAACAATTTATAGTCATCAACAGTAATCTGACTTATACGTGGTTCTTCAAACAGAGCAAATGTTTTCCCTAACAAATTTTGTAAGTGAAACTGATTGGCATCCCCATTACGTGTAACTATCCCTGTGTTGAATTTAGAGAGGATAGCATTAAGTGTGAGTGATTTTCCCGTACCTGTTGGACCTTGTAATACAAGTGTGTTTATTTTGTTTAATTTTCTGTCTGCAATTAATATGACCCAAGCTAAGAATTCTTCAATGTCAATTTTGTTACGTTTGAACATGTTTTCTATCCAAGCCATATTTTCTTCATTAGGTGGTCTCTTTTGGATTTTACGTAAGTTAGTGATCAGACTTGTGTGTTTTTCTACTGACTGTTTTTCTTTATTATGAAATTGTATCATGGATTTGAGTTTATCTTTGTGATTCCCTTTGAACATCATATATAACTGGTTAAATTCTTCCCTTGTTAATTTTGAAATGGGGTCGTGTACTGTGCGTGGATTTTTAAGTTTAACTAAAGACTCTAGGTATTCATACTCATCTATGCGGTCTTCATTCTTCTCTTCCTTCCTGGTTTATCTCTTCTCAGTCATGTATGGACATGGTCCATCCACTGTGTCTGTCTTGTTCCTGAAGTAGTCGATTATTTTTCTGTAGATGGAATGGCCAACACCATAATATTGAATCCGTTCAATTCCGTATCGGATAAGATACAAAATCCACTTTTTGATATCCTTAATACGAACTGTTGTTGCTGAGGCTTCGGCACGGGCTCCAACGTCAAGTCCCAAGATTTTGCTAATTGTATTCCTTGTGCAGGCTTTGTTGGTTGGGTTACATTTGAAGGTGATGTGCCAGTGGTCACCGTGATCTGTAACGGTGAAGTTTGCCCTTGTTCTTGTTGTTGTTGCTGAGGGTTTTCCTCTCGTGATGAATGTGAAGTATTCCCCTGTGTCTGCTTCCACGAATTTATCATCTTCACTCGCTTCCAATCCCCCGGCGTCTACTTCTTCCGATCCTCCGGTAGACCCTTCAGGAGCGTTGGTAAGTCGTTCCTCTTTTCTGCTCTCTCCTCCATCAGTTCGTGCATTGGTTGGTTCCAATCGATTTTTTCCAAGTCCCTCAGTAACTCCTGAAGTTCCTGGTCCAAGTTGAGTTCTGGCTGGGCTGGCGTCACTTCCATCTCTTCTTCTTTTACTAGGATTGAGAGTGGGGAGGATACTAACACTTCCATCTGAGTCGGATCCGGGTGAGTTAAGGTTGGTGAATGATAAGGTTCTCTTTGCCGTTTTGAGGCTTGGAGAATTGCTTTCAATGTCGACTTCTGCAAGGCGTGGTTCTTCCCTTCTAGGTTGAATTCCTCCGTGTAGGTCGTCCCCCTTTCCTTCCAAGTGATCCATGCTGATCTCAATTGGACCAGTTGTTTCTCCATCAGATCCTGAACCATTTGGAAGAATTGGGCTCGCGTTTGGTTGGATGACACATTCTTTAATTCCAGGATATAGTTGTTTTTTGTTGGGTGTACTAGTTTCAACTTCACTTGTGGGCTCCATTCCTGGAGAAACTCCCTCGGGGTAATCAAAGTTGAAGGAAATATCTTTACAGCTTGGAGTAAGGCGTCCCTCACTCCTCGCAGGTGAATAGTGTAAGTCCTGGGCCAGATGTAAAACCCGTTCGAAGTTTGGGGTACAATAGGTGCACTGTCCGTCATCGGGCAAATAATCACAGCAGGCGTCACACTGGCAGTATGCAGCAGGCTTGTTAGTATTAATGCACCAAGGAAACACACAGTTGTTGCAGAATGCTTCAATACTCTCGATGGTTGTGTAGAACAGTGCCTCGTCTGGAACAAGTGAAGAGAAGACGTTGTTAGAAATATAGTTTATAGTGAGGTGAAGACACAGAGAACACTGCAGCACATAGAAAATAGTAAAACTAATACTTCAATTCGTCAGTTACTTACTGAGTGAGTAGACCCAAGATGCTTTGCGTTCACTATTTCCACTGTAAATCACTGTCTCAGTAGAACTATTCATCGCTGGTATGTCGATCTCTAGTCCCTATTCAGCTGAATAAGTAGTTCCCTGGCTATCGGCCGTATATATACCCTTTGGGTTCCCCCTTCATCTCCCCCCAAAGGGGGTGCACCCGCCTCTAATTGGTGTCCCCCATGAGAGCTATCTTCCCCCCCAAAGGGGGGTGCGAAGCTCGCTACCCAAAGGGTATATATACGGCCGATGGCAGTGCACCTATTGTACCCCCAAACTTCGAATGGGTTTTACATCTGGCCCAGGACTTACACTATTCACCTGCGAGGAGTGAGGGACGCCTTACTCCCAGCCGTAAAGATATTTCCTTCAACTTTGATTACCCTGAGGGAGTTTCTCCAGGAATGGAGCCCACAAGTGAAGTTGAAACTAGATAAACTCAAATCCATGATACAATTTCATAATAAAGAAAAACAGTCAGTAGAAAAACACACAAGTCTGATCACTAACTTACGTAAAATCCAAAAGAGACCACCTAACGAAGAAAATATGGCTTGGATAGAAAACATGTTCAAACGTAACAAAATTGACATTGAAGAATTCTTAGCTTGGGTCATATTAATTGCAGACAGAAAATTAAACAAAATAAACACACTTGTATTACAAGGTCCAACAGGTACGGGAAAATCACTCACACTTAATGCTATCCTCTCTAAATTCAACACAGGGATAGTTACACGTAATGGGGATGCCAATCAGTTTCACTTACAAAATTTGTTAGGGAAAACATTTGCTCTGTTTGAAGAACCACGTATAAGTCAGATTACTGTTGATGACTATAAATTGTTATTTGAAGGTGCAGACTTTGAAATAAATGTCAAACATCAAGAACCAGAAATACTTACAAGAATTCCCGTCTTCGTCAGTACCAACAAGGAATTGGACTACTGGGTACCCCCCCGCTGATGGCCAGGCCCTCTATACCAGGACCAAGACGTTCCATCTCACTCTCCCTATAAAAGGCTACGCAGACAAGGACAACACTCAGGATGGTCTGGACCCTCCACCAGGAAGGATCACAGGAGAGGACATATTAGGTATATATAATAACCACTTGGACAACATAGAGTCTATCATCAAGGCTTACCTCAACAATGACAAGTGAGGCAACACCAGTGAAGAGGGGGAGATATGAAGAGGACGATCATGAAGGACATAACGAAGGCGATGGCTACAGTGACCCGGATAGAGTGCTGCAGTACAAGAACGAAACTACGACTGTGGTCATCAGGCAGAGAAGATATTGGCAGTTCGATACAGAACAATCGGACAAATCTAAAATTGATGGAAAATTGTTGTACTATTTACCTATTAACTTGTTAAACAATTATTTGTACACTTTGGATAATAATGCCACAACGGCAGAAACTAGTAGATTTCAATATTATAAAAATATGATGAACCAGTATGGCTTCAAAGTTAAATATTGTGGAATTATAATGCACCATATGATTCCATTGATGAATGACTTGAAAATTGCTGGAGGTACTAATGTTGAGACTGTATCATTTAATAATGCACCATATTTAGACATTTATAAAGATAGCACTAACATTGTAAGTAGTGTCAAAGTTAATAAAGATCCTCAAACTGTAAAACTTGATGAATGGTTGTATAACCCTCTGCAGGTGGCTTTGGCTGATAGTGTCAATGACTTTGAATTTCCACTCAATAACTTTGTTACAATGGACTCTATGAAAGTAGGAGAACGTAAGGCATTCACTATTAAAGGTTCAGACTTATGGTTCAAAGGAAATATTCCTAATAATAAATTGGCATACGTACCCACATTTGGTGGTAACGTTACTTATGACAAGCCAGATGAAGGTCCATTGATATATTCACCAAACCACCCACATGTATTCAAACCTGTGTTTGTAAGAATGGTACCAGTAAAAGGTGCAGATAATAAACTTATGAAATTGTCATGTCAGGTCCAAGCGGACCAATTCATTGTATTAGAAGTAAGGCTACCACCTGATGGTATATCATTGGAAGGAGTTGGACATAACCAATTGATTCACAAGTTAAAATACACTAACAATCTTACTGATATAAAAATTGCACACACTGCTTGGTAAATAAAGGAATGAATTGTACTGAGTTTTTCATTATCCCAAATGAATAGCTGAAGAGAAGAAGAGTTACAAATATAGTTTATACTGAAGTGACGTACCAGTTGCCACTGCATCACCTAAAAACAACAAATTATTACGCTTCACTTCATCACATGTCTACCGTACGTACAAAGACCTCCTCACTAAAAAACCCATCTCTAGTCCCCCTTCATCTCCCCCCGAAGGGGGTGCACCCGCCTCTAATTGGTGCCCCCCATGAGAGTCATCTTCCCCCCCGAAGGGGGGTGCGAAGCGCTTCGCTTGAGAATAGTTTGAATTTCAACGGGGTGCAAAGAACAATGGATTTTGCTTTGGTAACAGATTCTGACAATGTAAAATGAGAGATTACATATCCGCTGCGGGGAATTCCGGATGTAGTGAGAGAAAGGACTGAGTAAGAAAAGGAGACTTAAAAAATATCACAATTTTAAGTTGTTTATAAATAAAAGATGCAAGGAAAGATTAAAGGGGAACGAGAGAGTGAGATGCTTAAGATAAAAAGTCTAATAAAGGAAAAAAAACTGATATCCTTCTCAGCCTCCATCCCTTGGTTTAAGGAAGTCACCTTGGAGAATTGAACCGTTTAATTGAAAAATGGATCGTAGGAAATAAAAAGGAGCTGAAGATTATTTCAAAAACTCCTTTGTTTCTGTTTTCTTTTTCATATCTTTTTGTGTCTAAGTAAATAGGATGCAAGAATTGCGAGGCTGCACAAAGGGAAGAATTATTTGAAAAATACATAAGAGAAAATCCATTTAACTTACCTCTCTCTCTCTCTCTCTCTCTCTCTCTCTCTCTCTCTCTCTCTCTCTCTCTCTCTCTCTCTCTCTCTCTCTCTCTCTCTCTCTCTCTCATTCAAATAGCCATTAGATAATTTTAGCAATAACTGCAAAAAGGAAAGTTTTCCACCTTTGTTAGCATCTTTTAAAAAGTAATCAGAAAAAACTGCAATTTATACGAAACTGAAATTTTTTTTTTTTTTTTTTTTTTTTTTTTTTTTTTTTTTTAAAGGTTTACTCTTTCAATATCTCCAATAACAGAGATTACGTTTTACAATAGAATTCGAATGAAATCCTGATCGATATTAATGAAATAGAATATATTTTAAATGCCCCTAATCCTTTTCATTTTCATATTCATATAGTAATACAATTCTGGCCACAATGAATAAGATAAATTTTCACATACATTTTTGAGAGTTGCTAAATGCTATGTTTCATTTTTGCAAAAATTTGCAATTTATCTTTCGAAAAAAATAAAGAAATTTCGGTGTTACTATAGCGTGAGGTCTACCACACTATAGCGTGAGGTCTACCTCCCGTTAGCACTATAGCGTGAGGTCTACCTTTGAATTATTCGTCCCTCATAGATAAGACACATTTCATACATTTGTTTAAGCAATAAACACTTAATTTAAACATATTTTAGAAATGTCTTAAAATGATAATTGGAATTTTAATTACATTGAAAAAAAAATTAATAAAGGTAAAAATAAACATGTTATCATATATTTCCATATTTATTCTAGCGATACAAAACAATAAACACTTAATTTAAACATATCTTAGAAATGATTTAAATAGATAATTGGATTTCTAATTACATTAAAAAAAGGAATAAAGGTAAAAATAAACATGTTATCGGTCTACTGCTAAATTATTCGTCCCTCATAGATAACACATTTCATACATTTGTTTAAGCAATAAACACTTAATTTAAACATATCTTAGAAATGACTTAAATAGATAATTGGATTTCTAATTACATTAAAAAAAGGAATAAAGGTAAAAATAAACATGTTATCATATATTTCCATACATTTATCCTAACGGTACACACTTCGTACATCTTCTAAGAAAGACACAAATAGATCATTGGAATTTTTTCTCATCACCTTCCAGCAAAAATAAAGATGAGACTGGAGCAGCTGACGACCAACACCTCGCATTAATCTCTTCAGAATCATCGTTTTAGCGTCCAACCACGATCGCTCAATTGCCTGTGTGTGTGTGCTCCTGTCGCTGGATCCACATAATATTGCTGGTGGTTCACTGTAGAGTGTAGAATGCTGGTACCCCATGGCATTTAGGTTGCGGAAGGTCCAAGCTTGTGGCGTGGTAGACCTCACCCTCCGTCTGGGTAGGCGACATATGGCGGTAGACCTCACGCTATAGTAGCACCGAAATTTCTTTCAATTTTGATGTAATATTTTCTTTTTCAGTTTCGTATATTGATTTTTTCTTTTAGTTCCCATAAATTATCTTAATCACTTTAAATCATATTTATTTCAAGAAACTATTTTCTTCATTTATAAACACAAAATGGTATTTTATATTTGCAAAAATTAGCAATTACCTCTTAACAAAATAAGTAAAGCAATTTCTTACTATATCATTATTATCACATCCTATATTTTGTCATGAATGTGCTAGTGTCATGAAAGTCTTTATAAGGCGTTCACATATCCATGAACGTCAAATCAGTCGACACTAATTGGATTGGAACTATTCAGGTTTTCTGAAAGAGATTTTTCAACCCAAATGGATGTGT